>NW_012267226.1:4906704-4972427 GCF_000151885.1 Dipodomys ordii
GAGGGGGAGGGGGAGGGGGAGGAGGGGGAGGAGGAGAGAGGAAGGGAGAAGGAGAAGAACAAAGTATAGTGGAGTAGAGAATGAATGAGTCACTTCATTGGTGATGAGAGCAGTTCACAATTTCATATCTGATCTTGTGGGGACATTCTGGAGGCCTCACATTCAAGCAGTTATGAATTTGTGACCCAAAATGTTTGCAGTTACAAAATTTGCTTTGTTTTCAGGTACCATTCTATGTTCTTGTAGCAATTTGGCTCTTTCCCTTACCCCATATCCCTCTGCCCATAGTTCAGTGGAAAGATCGTCTCCAAACCCAAATTATTTTAGTGCTGTTTAAATGCCAGACTTCCATGAAAACTCAACAGAAATGAAAGCCAAAGAGAAAAGCAGAGATTTTTTTTTTCTTTCTCATAGATCCACTGCTTTGTTCCTTTGTGAAAGATTAGTTTTCAGGACAATAGGACATGGAAACAAGAGGGTTTTTTGTTGTTGATGTTTTTGTTTTCTTGTCCTTTTGTTTTGTTTGTTCATTTTTCTACCTTTGGGAGAGTAAGGGGAGCACAGAAATGGTAGGACAAAGGGTGAACAAATTCAGCAATGCTACTCACTAGGCACTGTCGAAAATCAACTATACAACTTGTGGGTGGCGATGGAAAGAGGGACATTTGTCTATAAAGAAATGTACTCTTTACCTGACTTATGTAACTGTCACCCTTCGGTACATCACCTTTACAATAGCAATAAAAATGCATTAATAAAAACAGTTCATGAGGACAATTTAAAAATTCATTTCAACTCTCCCCATCACCTAATAGAACGTGTGTCCTGGTGCAACAAGTGCTTACTGAAGCAAATCTGGTTCTGTCCCAGATGTGGAGCAGGATCATGTTAGCTGAGGAGAGCTTGGGGGTAGGAATTGAGATTCAGGTGTTTTGGTACTCTGAATGCTCAAGTCACGTTGTATGGATCCCTCTCTTCTCATCCTGCCATATCCTCAAACTATTTATGTCTTGGCTCCATCTCCAGCCCAGCATGATCATACAGGATTTGTCAGTGCATGGTTGCCATCCTTCAAAGATGTGATGGCCTTGGAAAATATATTTCTAGGGGCTCCCATCTATACAATCAATTTGAGTGACCCCCAAGCTAGCTTCTTTCTGATAGCTCCATCTCATAAAATTCCATGGAGAACCTTGTAAAATTCCATGGAGGTCAATAGACCTTCCTTTTCCCCTCCACCCAGTTGTAAAGTGCAGACTCTGGAAAATCTGTCTGGACCTATATGAAGGGTGGCTGACAAGTACAGGTGGAAAAGCCTACTAAAGAGGAGAAGCAAAGTCTCAGAGAGCAGCCCCCAGGCTCCCAGCTTACGTCTTAATGTCTGTTTAACCTGGCATTGCTGCCTCACTGTTCTTGGGCACCAGAGGTGAGAATACAACAGTTTGCAGAAGATACTGTAGGACACAGAGCCTGCTTAGGTCTGGAATAAGCCCGATTCATTAAGATCTTAGGGCAATGCTGCTGCTCAAATCCCTATATCATAATAGTCATGCAGCTATCCAGATATGGATATATATATATATATATATATATATATATATATATATGGATATCTATATATATCGTGTCTGGATAGTCATGCAAATATAGATAGATAGATAGATAGATAGATGTCTGGATAACTGAATACAAAAATACAAAAACCTTCTCATCATTTCTGAGATTTACAGAATCTTGGAGTTGAATGGGATCCTGAGAGTATTTATCTTGGAAGGTATACTAAAGATTATACTGGTTTGTCTATTGAAACCCTATTCTCAGTATTTTCAAGGATGAAACAATAATGGAATCAAACACACCAAAATGAATTCCCAGTCTCATCTTACATTTTTCTATAATGGTATATAAATATGGCAGAATAGGAAGTCTGGCTTCCTTCTACTGAAACTCCATTATTCTTTTAAGATAGACTGGAGCAGATTTGCCATGTAATTAAGCTATGCTGCACTGAACCAACAAATGAGCTGCCTGCAGTGGGCCTGTTATGAGTCTCAGGCAGGGTCATGATTTTCTGTTCCTTAGAGAGAAAAAGAAAGACCTAACTCAGGCTACACAGACCAGATGGTATTGAAAATCTCCCGGTGAGGCATCATTCATGCATGCCAATCAACTCAGAAGTATTGACCTGCACAGAGGAAAGGGACGTCTTCCTAGATGTTAGAGGCAATACACATTTGAAGGAGCAAGACACACCTTTCAAAGGGAATCACCAGACCACATGGTTTCTCTCTGGAATGTGGCACTTGATTTGCACTCTCTACAATGTTGTTTTATGGGATGGATATATGACAGCCAACAACAACAAAAAAAAACTGTAGGAAAAGTTCATTTCATGTAAAATGGGGATCGTTATGATAATACTACCTCATTAAGTGAGAAACCGAATTTTGTCAAGTTTGTAAGATAGATACCGTGTAAAAATGCTTCTCAGACTTTAATTTGCATATAAATTCCTCAAGGATTTAAAAAAAAAACCCACCATAGATTCTGATTCAGCATGTCTGGAGTGTGATCTAGGATTCTGTACTGCTATCCAATGCTCTGGTGGCAGTATGCTATTGGTATGGAGGCCACACCAAAGGGGTTTTCAGGAATCCTGCAGTACTGTTCTTTTTTCAGTCCCACACTCATGATTATCTGGGTCTATTCTGTAGTTTGGATCTTAAATGCTCCTTAAAGGCCCTTGTGTCAGACAGACATTGGTGCCCAACTTGACACTACTGCGAGGTGGTGGGAACTTTAAGAAAGAGGTGGGACTTGATGGAAGATGGTTAGGTTGTTAGGGGAGGGGCCTTGAAGTGGATCCTGGGACCTGGGCCTCTGTTCCTTATTTTCTCGCTGTTTCTTTGCTATGAGATAAATGGTTTTACTCTTCCATGTGGACTCACCAGGGTATGTTGTTTCCCCCCAGGTCCCAAAGTGCTGGAAACAATGAATCAAGAACTTCTAAAACTATTAAGCCCAAAATTAACCCTTTCTCTTTTCATGTTGATTACTTCAGATATTTGTCATTACAACAGGAAAGTGATTGATACAGCCTATGAAGGAGTAAGCCAGTGAAAACAAATTTCTTAGTACTCCTCATATTAAGATCCGTGGACTTTGCATCTCTAAAGGACACAGTCTTAGGTTAGGTCTCAGGGGACACGAGTTGGAACTCTATGGGAGTGTTACATTTTCTATCAGCTCTATCATCTGACTTCCCAACATGCATCTCCATAAGTGCAGGCCTCTTTGCTGACAAAGGGGAAGAGGCCCACCTCAGTCCAGGTGATTTAGATCCCTTAACTACTTGAAATATGGGGTGAGATTTTTTTAAAGCCCAAGCAATCTAGGTTACTAAATGCCAGCATACCTGGGAAACTACAGAGTTGAATGCTTTTCCTGCCTTCTCCTGTCCTGGTTACAATGTAAGATTCTGATTCTATGCTGCAAAGAACGAGCAGAAGGCCATACGTGTTTTACTCCTTCCTGTTTAGTGCCAAGCCACATTGCTGACTGTGTAGTTAAAGGCAGGAAGCTGCATTTAAGGGAAGCATGGGACAGAAAAAGGGAGGAGAAGGAAGGATACACTGGAGTGATGGAGGAAAGAAAGATAGAACTGGGGCATGCAAGCTTGCCTGAGCACTACAGGAAATTCTGGCAACACATTAAAAAAGGGACTTTAAGAAAAAGGCTGTAAAACTGTAATGTTTTCTTTGACAAATAATATGAAAGCATGAACTCCATGTCTGCTGAAGCATTCCTTTTATGGTGTAATGTCCTATATAAAATCAATAACCTAGAGGTATTGTGCACCTTCCCTAAGCCCGCAGGCATTCCCAAATAAGATGATCCTAAACAACCAAAAGGGGGTTATTTCTTCCCGAGGAAGGAGCATTTAAAGAAGATAAGTTCAATTCATTATACTAGCAAGATTAAGATCTGCAAGGATACAAATAGGGCCATTTATCAGAGGACCTGAGAGATCTTCCCTCTTAGATACAGAATGCAGGTTTGGAGTGAGCAAACCTCCAATCAGCTCAGAGGAGGTTTCTTCTGTAGTTCTGGTCTGACATAGTTACAGAGTTACAGAGATGACATAGTCATCATGCAGTCACAAGACTCACAACAGTCACTGTTGGCATCTGTCTGTCCTAACTTAGCAATGGAGATGCAGGCAGAGAAACTGGAAGAGATGGAGAAGGGTCCCTGACTGGCCAGATGTCTCTGGGGGGGTCACCAGCAGTCATGTTGGGAACCAAGTGTGTTGGATACTTGAGGGTAGAGCCTGCAGAGATGATGGAGAGAACAAGGCCTCTCAGCTTGGGGAATCAGCATTTTCCTAATGAGTCAGAATCTGAAGCTGTTTGTAGTTTTCTATAACTTAGACTCAAGAGTTCAGTACTTTGTCATTTCTAATTCACTTGCATCAGGCATAATAGGCAGACATATTAATTTTCATAGTTAAACTAATCTAAGCATTAGAAAATGAAGAGAGCAAATAGAAAATCCAGAGAAAATACCAGACCTTCTTCCTGACTTGCTTGTTCCCCCTCACCTCCTGTGAGGCCAGCTAGCTATATCCAGGACCAGGCTCTTACAACCTCTTCAGCCTCAAGACATAGCCTTGGAAATATAAGTTAAATGTTTTAGCCTCTCCCTTTTTTATGATGTTGGTACTGGGGCTTGAACTCATGGCCTGGTGATCTTGCCTAGCTTGTTTTGGTCAAGGATGGCACTCGACCTCTTGATCCACACTTCCACTGTGGCCTTTTGGAGAGTTAATTGGAAGTAAGAGTTTCATGGCATTTTCTGCTCTGGGTGGCTTCAAACTGTGATTCTCAGATCCCGTCTCTTAAGTATCTAGGGTTAGAGATGTCAGTCAGTGCCTAGCTTTTTTTTTTTTTTTTTTTGCCAGTCCTAGGGTTTGAACTCAGGGCCTGGGCACTGTCCCTGAGTTTCTTTTGCTCAAGGCTAACACTCTACCAATTGAGGCACAGCGCCACTTCCGTTTTTTTCTGCTTATGTGGTACTGAGGAATCGAACCCAGGGCCTCATGCATGCAAGGCAAGCACTCAACCACTGAGCCACCTTCCCAGCCCCAGTGCCTAGCTTTTAACCTTTCACTTCTGGGGGTTATTTATCTTGACAGAATATTTTTTTCTTCTTTCTGAAATTCCCTGGGGACAACTTTGGAAGGTGGCCTGGCCCTTTGCTAGATTGGCCCTTCACATCAGTGAAGCCATCATCCTTTTCTTGAGGAAAGTCCAGCCTGGTCCCTTCTCTGGAAATGATGAAACTTCCCCCTCCAGGGATCCCTGGCCCCCACCATCCCTCTAAATATGCCCTGTAAAACGGTGGCTCTATCTATGGAAACGGCTCTGTAAGGTTAAATGCCAGCACCTGTCACAGCTTTTCCATGAGACCTGTCAGGAGGTGACTTGTAGAGGAAGATGCCCTGGGGTGAGTAGCTCAGAGGAAGGAGCAGCAGGAGATGAGAGCAAGGAGGAGGGCTGGAGGTGACAGGAGGCACAGTAGGAGGGAAAGATGCCAGGAGGAAAACTCAGAGGAAGAAGAGGCAGATGAAGAAATGAAAGGTCAGAAGGGAGCTGGGGTATTGAAGAGAAGGTGAACACTGCAGTAAAAGGAAAGGGGGGGGCGGTGTCTGGAAAAGACTTTCCCTGATGCCTAGCAAGACAGGCTCTTTCAGATCAGACCATTCCTACCAATTCTTCATTCCAAAGCTGGAGTTGCACACAGTGCTGATTTGAGTACATATTTTTGGCCTGTCAGGCAATAAATAGGCTTTTTAATCCATCTTCAGGGAAGTCTTTCTTTAAGTCTTTAGCCCACTTATTAATGGGGTTGTTGTTTCTTTGCATTATTTACCATAGCTAAGATGTGGAATCAACTGAGATGCCCCTCCGTAGATGAATAAATCAAGAAAATGTGATATACAGATACACACAATGGGATTCTAGGCTTCCATCAGAAAGAATCACAGTGCCTCATTTTGTAAGGAAATGGAAAGACTTGGGAAAAAAATTGTATTACTGAAGCAAGCCATACCCAAACAAACATAAGCTTCATGGTTTCCTTCACTTGTAATAACTAGAATATGTCTAGGATATTCTTAGGAGAGGATCACAATGACTCAATAGCTGTATGTATATGATGATATAAAATGATGTTTACAGAAATGAATGCCAGTAATGGAAACAAGAGTTTTTTAGTATACTGTTTGCAGCTATTTTTTCCTCTTTTTTTCCTTTGATTTATTCCCTGTTATTGCTGTTTTTTAAAATTTCTATACCCTTTGTCTTATGTATAAGTTTATCTGATTTGGAGAAGAAAGAGGGAATCATAGAAATAGTGGGACAAAGAGTCAACCAATGCAACAGTGATATCAACCAAATACTAAGTTAGAAATGAACTTTACAACTTGGGAGGGACGGAAGTTGGGAGGGAAAAATTGGGAGAGAGGTGATGACACTGTTTAAAAAAGATTTACTTACTTATAGGGCTGGGAAGGTGGCTCAGTGGTAGAGTGCTTGCCTTGCATGCATGAGGCCCTGGGTTTGATTCCCCAGCACCACATAAGCAAAAAGAAAAAAAGCTGGAAGTGGTGCTGTGGCTCAAGTGGTAGAGTGCTAGCCTTGAGCTGAAGAGCTGAGGGACAGCGCCCAGGCTCAGAGTTCAGGCCCCACTCCCGGACCAAAAAAAAAAAAAAGAGATTTACTTACTTATGTAATTGCAACCCCTCTGTACATCATCTTTACAATACAATTTAAAAAAATAAGTATATAACATTGGATCCAGATGTTGATTGAGATGGGTGTCTAGTATGCATGTCCATTTTAGTTGTGAATCTTGATGTTCCTTCCTCTGTTTTCTGGGTTGATAGGATCACAGGTATGTGACACTGGCACTGGGACATGCATTTCCTTTAAGTAGAAGTATAGAGCATTGTGCCAGGGAAAGGAAAAGAGGATCTAGACAGAGACAGTGCAAAGGAGCAGGGTGGAGAGAGAGAACGAGCATCCAGAAAGCTGGTTGCACAGACAAAAACAGCTGCAAACAGATGCTTAAGTCTGTTTGATGAGCAATATAGTCTGAGTGGGTTAAAAAAGTAGCTAGCATTTACATTCTAACAAGTATTCCAATATAAACTACATGAACATTCCAGACCCAACAAAGCAGAGAAGGAAAAAGAAACACATCATTTTTAATAGCAGGGCCTAAATAGCTAAGTTATTGACAAAATGTTTAAAGATATTCAAAAGCTTTTATTTATTTTATAGGTTTTCTTTTTATTGTTACTACTAGTTGCACTCTGAAGGAACAAAGTCATTTCAGTATTAACAAGTAAAAAAGTGACGGGATGCTAGCAACGGTGGCTCACACCTATAATGCTAGCTACTCAAGAAGCTGACATCTGATGGCCTAAAACTCCATGAAATTCTTATCTCCAGCTAACCAGCCAGGAGCCATAAGTGGAGGTATGATTAAAGTGGTAGAACAGTATCCTTAAGTAAAAAAGCCATGCTGGAAATATAGTTCACTGAGCTCAGAACCTTGCACATGTGTGTGCACATGCACACACACACACATACACAACCAATGGGAGTTCTGAACAACAATAACAACAACAACAACTCAATAATTAAGAGACAACAAAAGCACTGAATAAGACAGTGCTTCTTTTTCCAACTGTACTGGTCTTAAGAGTCATGTTGAGCAAACTAAAGCAAGTTTCAAAATCCAAATGTCATATGTTTTCAATCATACATGAAATCAAGATAACAATAATAATGGACTATGAGGGTAAGAGAGGGATTTTTATTTTGGGAAAATTAGCAGTAGTGGATAAGGGAAGGTAAAGATCGAGGATACATGTACATACTCGTATATATGTATTTGTGTAAATAGTGAAACCCATCAAACACTATTTTAAAATGGAGTGAAAAACTAGGGAATATAGTAGAGGAGGTAAACTTGTTCACACACTGTACATGTCTAGGCAATCCTCTTGTATTTTGGATATATGCTAGGAAAAATAGTAAAAAAAAAACAGAAATAAACATGAAAAAGAGCAAGAGAAAATATCGCATGAATTCTCTGTCTCTCGAGGTTATGTTCTCTGCTATTTACGATACAGGAACTCTCCCACTAGTTTTTTTTTTTCAGTAGATGAGGAACTTTCCAGACTCCAGAGCCATGGGCCAAGTCAACCTTTATTCTGTACAAAACACCCCCACTAAAAAAGACAGTTGGTTTTGACCTTGCCTGCAGCAGTGAAAGCAGGCACTACCAGTCACCCAGGCCTAGTTTCTTAAATGAAACAGTATTTTGGAGGAATGGAAATGTCTGGGTCAGTGGCTTTCCAACACCAGAATTACCTGAGGGCTCTTTGGGAAAGTGGGTTCTTGACCCCCACAGCGGATCTAGAGTCAGATGTGTCAAGGTCGGACATTGTACAAAATCTCCAATTATTTATAATAATAGAGTGACATCAGTGTAAGTGCTTTGCCCCTTCCCATGCTTGCTTGCTTGCTTTTGAGGACATTAAAATTGTCCTTCTAACACCTACTGCATTTGACTTTTTTTTCCCCCTGAGAATTAATTTGCAGTCTGATGCCACATAAACAATATTTGGTCAACAACGGGCTATGTATATGATGGTGGGTCCATAGGATTACAAAGGGAATGAAAAATTTCTATCACCTGGTGATATCCTGGCTGGCAAAATGGCATAGCACACTGCACTATCCATATGTTTGTGATGGAGCTGTGCAAAGAAGCCTACTATGTGGCAAGTGGTATAAAAACATGGCATACACAAGTAAGCACGGTGCATAATACTGGTAGTGATAATAAATACCTATGTTATTGGTTTGTGTATGTAGAGTACTATATTTTACTACTTTAGAGTGTGCTCCTACGAATTATGTATACTATAAGTAGCAATCTGCCTCACCAGCCAGTATCAAGCTCATACCCTTCAGATGTACAACATCCCTTGATTGTACCAAGAGACCACATCCAGTTATTGACCACTAAGTGCACTCTACAATGCCCACATAGCAATAAAATCACCTGACACTGCATGTCTCAAAACACTTCCCTGTCATTTAGCCACATAGAAATGATTTGTATTGCTACACCTAGGAAGACTTGTTGTTTTTACAGACTGAGTGACCATATAGTTTGGCTTGCCTGGGGCAATCCTGCTCACCTATAGCTTCCCATTTTAATTATTAGCAGTCTTCTCCTCTCAAAAGTTTGCCTATTGGTGCATGCTTGTGATCTCAGCTACTTGGGAGGTAGAGACTAATCAGTCATGCTTGGAGGCCGAAGGTTAGTAAGATCCCATTTTAACAAACACCATTAGGTGTGTTGGTGCATGCTGGTGATCCTAGCTATGCATGAGGCATAGGCAGGAAGGTCACAGTTTGAAGTTCGGACTGGGTAGAAACAAGAGATTCCAGCTAAAAAGTAACTAAAAGCAAAAAGTGGGGTAAGGTAATAGAGCACAAGTGATAGAGTACTTGGCTATAAAGTAGGAGACTTTTATTTCAAACCTAGTATCACTAATAAGAGAGAAAAACAGAGAGAGAGAGAGAGAGAGAGAGGAGGGAGAGAGGAGGGGGAGAGGAAGAAAGAGGAAGAGAGAAAGGAAGAGAAAGGAAAAGTGGGAAAAATGCAAAATGTTCTTTGGTCCAGTGGTTTTCCTGTTGAGAGCCTGTTGATAGATCTCCCATCATTCGCCGTGGGTCTGTGGCTGCTGCTCTTGTACCTGTCTGCACAAGCAGCTGACCCAACACTAACACTTTTCAGTCCAGGCAGAATCAGTGCCTTAGCTTCCTCATTCAGGACTCTGCTGGGCCAATGGGAATGGAAGACACTGTGTGCAATTGTTCTTTGCAAACTTATGGACCAACAGCCATGTTCTTCTTCAGGAAGGGGTTGGAGGCCCTGCAGTGTCGGTGCATGGTGGGTGCATAGGATCTAGGCAGAAGTCTTGGAAGATCAGAGATTATACTCAGGGCCTCCTACTTGCCAGTTGCTCTACTACTTGAGTCATCATCCCACCTCTCTTTTTGCTGTTGGTTATTTTTCAGAATTGCACCTTTCTGAAAAGGCTTCAATGGTCCAGAGCACTAAAGGAAGCCACCCTATGATCTTCACAACCTTGAAGAAACAGTTTTTGGTTTCTGCAAATGAGGCCTACTTCTCCTGCTTCCTGGCTTTCATTCCTTGTCTTTGATTCTTCTCTTTTATCCTCCCAATAGCACCGTCGTACAACAATGATGTTAATTACCAACACTCGTTAATAATTTTGAAATAGTTATGTTAGCTTCCAGGCAAAGTACCCACTAGCTCAGCCCAATTGGCATGCAGGAAACAGCCCGAGTAATGCTGCACACTTGGCAGAGCAGAAAGGTCGAAGCTCTGAAGCATCACGGGAAGATAGCGTTGCTTGGGCACTCAGCTCAGATGCAGCAGAGAGGAAAAAAAAAAAAAAAAAGATTAGGAGCTGTGCATTCACTATGCAGTCCTTGCTCCCGAGGGCCCGGAAGTTGGTCCACTTGGAAAGGCAAAGGCACTTCCCATCTGTACCTCAGGCTGTGTAAGCTAATCGTATCTCTCCTGCATCTAACTTGAACTGTAATTAAGATGACCTCTGTGAAAGGCATCCTCCTATTTTCCGGCCTCTGTTGACTTAGTCACCATGGAAATCACTTTGTATACCTAATCTTCTGGGATCTTCTGCATCTCAATGGTTGGAATACTAAAGAAAACACTGCATTAGAGATCAGATGTTCTAAGACAGATTCTCAGCTTGATTAAGGTAGCTCAGTGGTAGAGTGCTTCCTACGCTTGCAGGAGGCCCTGGGTTCAATCCCTCAACACCACATAAGCAGAAAAAAGCTGGAAGTGGTGCTATGCCTCAAGTGGTAGAGCACTAGCCTTGAGCTGAAGAGCTGAGGGACAGTACCTAGACCCAGAGTTCAGGCCCCATGACTGACAAAAAAAAAAAAAAAAAGACAACCTCGCTAGCTTGATTATTCTAATATGTTATTACTTTTTGGTGTGTGTGTGGGGCGGGTGGGAAGGCTATCATCCTAGGGCTTGAACTCAGGGCCTAGGCACTCTTCCTTAGTTTTTTTGCTCAAGGCTAGCAGTTTACCACTGGATACACAGCTCTACTTTCAGTTTTTTGCTGGTTATTTGGAGATAAGAGTCTTAAGAACTTTCCTTCCCCGGGCTGGTTTTGAATCATGATCTTTAGATCCCAACCTCCTAAGTAACTAGTATGAAGGCATGAGCCACCAGCACCACATTATAACATGTAATGTGACTTTTGTGTATCTAAATGGTGTGTGTGTGTGTGTGTGTGTGTGTGTGTGTGTGTGTGTGTGTGTGTGTGTGTGTGTGCCAATCCTGGGGCTCAAACTCAAGATCTGGGCACTGTCCATAAGCTCTTTGCTGTTGTTGTTGATGATCAATGCTAGTGCTCTACCACTTGAGCCACAGCTCCATTTCTGGCTTTTTGGTGGTAAATTGGAGATAAGCATCTCAGGGACTTTCCTGCCCAAGCTGGCTTTGACTACAATTTTAGATCGCAGCTTCCTATGTATGTAGCTAGGATTACAGATGTGAGCCACTGGTGCTAGACTGTTATGTGTCTTTTGAATAGAAATATAAGCCTTGGGCTAGGAAGGTGGCTCAGTAGAGTGCATGCCTCACATGCATGAGGCCCTGGGTTCGATTCCTCAGTACCACATAAACAGAAAAAGCTGAAAGGGTCACTGTGGCTCAAGTGGTAGAGCCCTAGCCTTGAGCTGAAGAGCTGAGGGGAAGTGCCCCATGACCAACAAAAAATTAAAAAATAAGAATTAAAAAATAAAACAAAAGAAATATAAGCCTTAATTTCTTTTTACTATTAAATACAAAATGATATGGAATGACTCCTAAGTCCATCATATGGACAGTGACTCCAAGGTCACTATCAGTTTCAATATTTCACCATCTTTCCTAATAGAACAATATGTTCTATGGCCAGAAATCTTAAGTAACCCCTTAAGTTCTAGAAATGTAGTGATCATGGATGGACACCCAGAGTTTCAACACAGGATCTCGGGTTCCATCATTGAGAAATCTTCGCTGTCAGGCATGTCTGCCACAGAACGGATCTAGGCTGACCTCACTCTGACTGGTGTCCTGACAATACAGGCATAGGAATAGAGAGACACCATGACAATGTCAGGGGAGGTTTCTGTCACTGTGCTTTTGCTGCTTGGAGATGGGGCAGAAAGAGAGCTTTTGACAATTATGAAGGACTGTGTGTATCTGAGGGTAATGTCTTGTGCTAATGGGGTAAATTAATTCTTTCCTTTCTTTCCATGACTCTCATTCTTGTAGATTTTGACAAGCAATTGTACTTTTTTCCCCCACAACTCTTCTCTATAGGTGGAGTGAAATGATGTCTTACAGGTACAACTAATCATCCACTTATATAATCCAAGGCCCATTTTCATGGGTATGAGAGTTCATTCCAGATGCAGAAAAATGCTGCTTCTCTGTGCTTTTCTGCCCCTTTCATTTGTTAAAGATACATCTTCATAGTAACAGAGCTCACTGTGCTAATCCTTACCAGCCAGACAGCGAATGGCAAAAGGCAAGGAAACGGGCTTCTGAGATAGTGAAGCACACCAAAAATTTCTTGACACTGATCCATGGCTACAGCAGTTCAAAACCAATGCTAAGGCAATGCCTAGGACTAGCTACTCACTAGCCAGACATCAATGTGGCTGCTTCACCCCACCCATCTGCAATAACCTTCTCTGCGAAATGAGCTAATCCAGCCAGTTCACTTCATAGATCCCTCATCCACTGCTCTTTTATTCTCTGCTTTTAATGGCCAATCAGGCCAAGATTTTTTGGCACTGATCACCACACCCTGGATCATGCCGGTATTTATAATGCTGAGATTTTATAGATATAGACACATGAATCCTTTCTCTGCTCTAGAAAACTCAAGCAGGCTCTGTTCCTGGAAGGTAGAGATACTAAGCTCACTGGGATGAGAAAAGCCTCAAGCAAGGGATCAACAGGACTAGAAGCCCCGTTCCTAGGCCCATCTAGGTCTCCCTCTTTCTTTGAGAAAGACATAGAAGATTGGAAGGGAGATGAGGCTCCAACACAGCAGATTTGAACTGTTGTAAGATCTTGGAATAAAAGAATTGGACTGAAGGAAACTATTGCTCACCAAACTAGGTGGAATTGATGCTGGATCCTGGTAACTAGACAGGTGTTATCTGCAAACTTTTAGAGATGCTCAGACAGGAAGCTTGGAAAGAGGACCATTATGATGGATAAGCCCACAGACCTTTGCTATGTGGCTTTGTACATACTCTACTTATACTCAATCCCAGAAGTTTGGTTTCTATCCCTCCAATTGTATTGTATCCTGACAGTAATTTTTGGAATAAATGTAAATAGCAGCATGATATTTATTGTTCCTTGTATTTTATACATGCATATACAGACAGAACCATGTGTGGTATAAGTGCATAATTGTAGAGCAACATCCAATAGAACAAGAATATAAAAGTCCATTTCATTTAGGAAAAGTCCATTTCATTTAGGAATTTAAGCTTGCAACACTCTCCGACCTTCTATGTCCAACTGGTTAAGGCCTCCTATTTCTTCCTATGTAACTACAAAAAGGGTTGGGTCGAAGTATTTCTTTAAAAAAGAAAGTACTATTAATTTTGTTTTTGATAGCCGGTTGAAAAAAATTGAGTATGTATTTCTTCTATTGACTTAGAATGTGTGAGTGTCTGCATACGAAGAAAATAAGAAATACACTTCACTTAGAATCTAATGAGGAAAGATAAAGAGATAAGAAAGCCCAGGAAGATTGGAGCTTAGCAAAATCAGAAGGTAATTCTTCTTGAGAAGAAAACAAGCGATATTTACATTATTAAATCACAATTACAAAGCAAATCAGCTGCAGATGAGAACAGATCATTTCCATCAATTATTACTGAACTGAACATAATTTTTCAATCACTAGCAGATTGTAAATGGGGGTTATGGCTCATCCAGGAACTCGTCTATCACAGGAGTTATTAATCAGGTATTAACTTTGCCAAATTAGCAAGGACACGGACAGAATGGCAGCGGAAGCAGGAGATAAGGCAGACAGGGAGAGGCAGCCAGGTTAATTCTGAGATGGAGGCACAGAGTACTCTAGAAGACCAAGGTCAGCCACCTATACAACTAGTAATGCTACTGTGTTGAAGGAAGCACTTAGATCTGCTATTCTCATTCCCAAAGAGTCAGCACATGACCAGGCAGACATAAATAAGTGAAGCACAGATTCTTGGCTTTTCAGCTGTGCCACAAAGGTATGCATTGGGCCCTGATCCCTTGAATGGTCCCATCTGCAGTGCAGCTGGGGTGGGATAGCACCCCTAAATGTCTGGGTATGTCTGTCTCAGTTACACATATTGGCCAGCTGTCTATCAGAAGCCCATGTGGGCTGGTGGCCACCTCTTGGTGTGCTTCTTGGATGTGTGGAGTTAAAAAACATACCTCCTTAGGAATCTACTCTCTCCCTTACAAATCTAGTCCTCCCTTACAACTTTAGCTCCTCTCAGGGTTCTTTTCCCTCTCCTTTTCCCCCCACCCCCATTTTCTAACTTCCCATGATCTCACCACCTTTTTGAATTGGACCCCTGGGTTTCTGAACCATACAGAAAAGGCTCCAGTTCCTAAAGTGCTTCACTCACATGAGTGTACTGAAGAACAAATTTGTGTTTTAGAATCAGAGCTACGGAAGCCTGGAAGGCTCCAACAGGTAGATCGATGCCATGACAGCAGGCTTTGTGTGTTCTCATCTTTGAGCTTTAGGCCTCAGGGTTGTTAATGACTTCCATGTCATGGGGTCTAAGGCAGTTGCTAGGCACCCAGATTATTACCATCCAAGTTTTTGTTTCAAACAAACAAGAAAAACAAAGAAGCTAGGCTTGTGGGAGTAGATGTGGGACAATTGCAGAGAGGATGAATGGTCTAGACATGGGGTTGTAGAGGTGATCCCTCATTAACTGGATTCACATTTGCCTCCGCACCCCAGTGAATGACAGCCCTTCAGGCTGGTTCACTTTGAGGCTTAATCTAAAAACAACAGTCTACTTGCTCTCTTTCCCACTTTCTCTTTTCTCCCTCACCCCCTGCCTTTGGCTTCTTCATTGAACACCTTTGGAGTTTTTAGACAATGAACCCACCTCTCAATATTGCAAGCTGCAGACCCTTTTCTAAATATTCTGTATGTTGTAACAAGGAAAGACCTGCTCCCCGCCCCAAAATGAGACTTAGATTGTTCTTCAGCAAACCAGGTGGGTAGAGTCTCAACAGATCATAGAAAACACAAGGGTTAGCTCCATAGTAATTTTATAGAAATCACCGTTATTCGTGCACATCTTTAATCCTTCCTTTCCCCTTGAATACAAGCGTAGCCTTCAGATCTCTATGGGGAGTTCACCATTGTTAGACAGATACTTCCTTTGTAGCCCTCCATGTAGCTTTCTCACCCTGCTTCTTTCTGCTGTCCTCTCCTGAGCATCTGACTTCTATTGGCTAATTGACCTTTGCCTTCTGGTTGGGGTGGCCCATAGGAATGTTGCAAGTGATCAGTAGAAGGAATCAGGAGCTCAGATTTGTGTTCCCAGCAGGACTTGATTCATTCCACCAAAGTGGATAGCTCTTCTCAAGTCCACTTCTCAATGTAACTCACCCAGTTTTCTTCTAGTAAGCTTCAGCTTCAACTTCTAGCCCGGGGGGCTTAGATCAGGCCTGCTGTCACTATCTGGGAACAATGCACTATCATCTATGTGGTTTCCTTTTACCTTGCACACACTCTGTGAGGGATACCATCATTAAAACTGTCTAGGGTTATTCAAAGTTGAGTTTGCTAATCTTATCCATTTCCTGCTGGGCCCTGAACAATATGGCTTCCTTGACCTTGAAGTCTTTGTTAGATGTGCCCCTCTAAGCTCTTATAGAACCTGCATTTATCACCTCATTTGTCACTTTAGAGCAGTGATTATGAAACTGGTGGGTTTTGCCTCCAGGAGACAATCTCTAGAGACATTTTCTAGACAATGTCTAGAGGCATTCTGGTCACCATAAGTTGCTATAATTGGTGTCATGGAAATGTGCCATCAGACCCAGTGGTTGCGGTCAGAGATGTAAAGGGCTTACAACTACCACAGGGAGCTATCCAGCCCCAAAGGCCCCTAGAATTATGCTAGAGAGGTCTTTATGAGAGATGAATTTCTATTTCTCCCAGTAGGGGAAGGAAGCTTTGTAAAGTCAAGAACCACCTATCATGTTCCCGAGGTTTCCTGGCATTCAGCACCCACTGCAGTTCCTGACTAATGGTCTGGCCTCAGAAAAGAGCTGTTGAAAACTAAACAAGTAAATTCATTAACAAACCACATTGGTAGTTTCTATCATCTAATCATTTTCCTGGGGTAAGGAACTTTTTCTTGTTGTTGTTGTTGTTTTTCTGTAAAGGGCCATTTAGATAAAAATGTAACATCATTCATTGGCCATACAAAATATCAATAAAGACAGATGGCGAAGGGAAAAGTATGTGTCTATCTCATCATGTGCCAAATGATTTCGAGCACTTGCCGTGGCACATAAGCCAGAGTTTCCCATCCTTGTGATCACTCATAAATAAATATAAGTTTAGGGGGAAAAATAATTTTGTGTTTATAAAACCCTTATTAGTTTTTTAAGGAAGTAGGTGCTATTTCCTTGGAGGAGAATGACAGAAAAAAAATGTCACTTACAATGTGGCATAGATGGTGTTTGAAGCAAGCCCTGGAATGTTCTGGTTTCAACAGCACACCTGAGGTGACATGTGTTAGGGACACTGTGTGAACAAGGCAAGGAAGTGGAACCATGCTAGAAACCAAATCCTACTGTAAATCATTTCCTCACTGTCTCTGTGTTTTCTGAGGAGGACCACTCAAGATTCTAGTTTAGCACAATTTTTCAGAAGAAAATTCTGTCCTATTGAATGAGTCTGTGGACATGACCATCCAGCCTGACGGCTTCTCCCATGGTTTACTTTCCCATTGTCCCATGACTACCAAAAAGACACAACTCTGCAAAGCTCATGACTGGCAACATGGCTGGGAGGAGGAGCTGATGTAAGACACCAAGACTGGCAAGTAGTGAATGTCTATTGAGTTGAATCCTGTGAAGGACGGCTTGTTCTCAACAGACACCAAAGGATGGGGGGGATCTCTTTTATTTCTGTATTCACAGATCCAACTTCTAGGCTATAACCTGTTCTTCGGAAATAAAGTCTAAGCTGGTTGGCATTTGTATGTAATTCCTAAAAGAGGCCAGCAGCTTTTAAGGCTAATCTTCAAAGTTGAAGATGGACAGAAGCTTTGAGAGGAAGAGGACCAATGCTCATTGATCCAGAGTCTTCCCTTCTGAGGTCAAGGTCTAGTGGGTTAGTATCTAATCAGGAGCCACCAAGCCTTCCATTACCCTGCTCTCCACTATGGAGATTTCTGATTTTTCCATACATGGCTCATAGTGATAATGCCTGTGAGGGCTGAGGAGAGAAGGAAGCCAGCACCTAGGGCCATTCAGGGGAGGGGATTTAGCAGCAGTCTCAATGTTAGAATTGAATAGGTTTTGTGGCCTTCTATAACCTATTAAACGAGTCCTATTGCAGAGAAGGGCTGCTGCTTTCTAATGGGAAATAGGCTGGACTGACTTGTAGGAAATAGATAGCAGCACATAAATCGCTTCCTGACTGTTGAGACATATCACATCAGCCAGGATGCCCACAACTTAGAAACAATGTGATTTTTTTTTCACTTTAAAGTGTCAAGTTATTTATTTTTTTCCTGTAGGGTTTAATAATCATGCATTGACCTTGGGCTGAATAAACATGTCTAGGGCCTTGGCAGTAACATCTGATTCACCCTTTTCCTATGAGACATCTGCAGCTTTATGAACAGTGTAACTTCATCGTAATAGAGTGTACCACATAAATTTTGGATATATTACAGGTCAAAACCTATCTAATAAAACATAACAGCTACATTCCTAAATAGCCTGATCTAAATCCTAAATATTGTCAAGGAGTTTCCTAAGGCTTATTCTACTTAGTAGTACATTCCTTAAAGCCACATTCCTTTACTTGGTAAATTATCAGCACCAAACCATGCACTTATCAGGTGGGTGTCTCAGAGATGGGGGAACTGGTTACTTAGCCTGCAATATCCTGGCAAGTCTACTGGGCTGTGATAAATTGCCTGGTACAGGTGGGGATCACTTCATTCACAGAGGAATGTTTCCATTGTTGAAGATGTGACTCTACTCTGTCCTTCTTACTTTCAGGCTAACCCTTAAACGGTCATCATCATTCTGAGTAGAATATAAAATGCTATAAAGGACTTGGCAGGTCAAAGGTCACAGAAGTGGCTGTATTGGCTTCTTTCTTTGTTAGATGAAAAGTATTTCTCCTATCCCAAACCCCAACACTGTTGATAAAATATTTCAGGAAAACTCCAGAGGAAGTATTATCTATGGTAATAGTTACAGCCTTTATTAACTCAAATAGCCAAAAGAAATGAGTAGAATGATGCGGGCAATGCAAGAATTGAAGAGAAGGTTCCATGCAAGTAACCACTTCTAATAGGGCAGAGACAGTAAAATTCTCTGCTGTCAAAAGTTTCATCTTATGTCGGCCACAGGCAAGAACTCTTTAGCTACCACTCAAGAAAGTGACGGTGTATCTTATCTTACCACAGACAGTCCGTGTGTACATCCATTGGTCTGTTGTAATTATGAATGCTACTCCTTTTTATTTCTGAGTTTCCATTTCAATAGCTGCCTTTCATTTAAATCTACCCAGACTCAAAAAAGGTCCCCTATTTACATATTTTAAGCCAGTTTGACATTGGTACAGTGCAACTTTTCGTAACACTTTTCTTTGCCAAATTCATTCATTCACCTATTTTATATATGAATGGTTACTTACTAATATACACCAATATCTGTCACTCCTCAGTTGGGGATGAAGGCCAACAGCTTATAGATGGTATGAAGAGGTTAGTGTCTACCAGACTAAAGAACTAGAATTATCTGCCTCTTTGTGTCAGTTAAATAATCCTACATTAAACAATTAATGAGGTGAGGCTTGTATAGCGTAGGTAGACTTTTTCCCTAGAATGGATTTAATCATCTGCATAGCACTCATGTGCATACCCATATTCATGCACTACTGAATTGGAGATTACGGTCTTTCCCTCTCTCTTTCTCTGTTTGTCTCTCTGCATCTTTTCTTCCCTCACTTTTCTAACTCCCAGGCAGGCAGAAAGAATTAAACATTTTTATGAACTTCAATTAGGGATAAACAGTTTCTCCATTGTTAAGGAGAACACAGTGTAATCAAGGAAACAATACATAAACATATAGAATTTTAAATAAATAATAATGGGAAATTTAAGAAGTACATCAGAACAAAAGGAAAGGTATCCAAGCCTTATAAATTAAATAGCTAATAATCCTTATAATTGCTAGAGGAATTTTAAGACGGGCAAGGTTATGGTAGGCAGGAAATTGTAAAACTTATTTTTAGTTAATCATTTTATGGTTTAGAGATTTTAATTGGAAGAAAGTTCCTGCTACCTTGTGTAAGGCCTGCATATGTGTCATGTTCATTTCCAAGTGCAGTATTGTCAGGAGCAATAGTAAGTAGCTGAAAGGACTTTGTGTCTTCTGAGCGAGCTCATAACCACATTATTCATCCATTTACTCAGCAAATGATAAATGGTTCTCCTTGTTTTCATGGGCAGAATGGTGAAAGTGGGGACTCTACTTCCTCCCAATGAGATACAACATAATTCACCAAAAGCATGAAAGGTGGGAGGTATAAAAATAATGCCCATGTAAAGTGTGGTGGATTTGTCAGAGGAAAGTTAATAAATAAATGTGGTAATTTTGCTGTATTGTTCAACGAAGGACAGCCAAATTTATCTAAAGATTTAGAAAATGCTATTTATAGTTCTCCATTTTTTCTTTTTTTTTTACAATTTCTTGGTTAAAGCAAAGATTATTAATCATGATCACCAATTTGACAATGTCTGTGTCAGGCAGAGTGAATACAGAAAAACAAGACAGTCTCTCCCTTCAGGAAGCCTGCAGTCTCAGGGGTTCAAAGATAAAGACATAAAGGCTGATGTTGCTCTAGCAAGAGAAAACAGAGGAGTTGTAGGGGAACCAGAGAACTAGGCAGGAGTAAGAGTCTGTAGGAGAAAAGAGCTTGAAGATGAGCAAAGCCAGGACATATACAAAGGCATTTCAAGCAGAAGAGGTGTTATGTTCCCAAATGCAGACGTAGGAGGGAGTAAGCCTGGTTTGAAATACAAGGCTGGCAAAATAAGTGAGGCCAGAAATGATCTGGAACACTGTCCTAAGGAATGCCTACTTCAAAGGAAATAAATAGGGACAGTAGCCCTAGGTGTAAAGCATGCATCCTTCTCTTTAAAATATTATGCTATTAATCATTGTTGTTTGGTAACTGTCCACCAAATGCTCATGTGTTGAAACCTTGGTCCTCAGCCTGTGGCATGACTTAGAAGGGCCTCATTGGAGGAAGTTGGGTAATGGAGAAGGTAAGGTGCTGTTAAAGGAAGTATTGAGACTCCCTGTCTCTCTCTTTTATTTTCTGGTTACTAGGGAAGAAATATTTTTCTCCACATGGGTTCTCCACAGTGTTGCACTGTGCCACCACAGTTAATGACAGCCAAGCAACAATATGCCAAAACCTCTGAAACTGTGGGTCAAATGGACTTTTTCTCCTTAGAAATTAGTTATTTCTAGTAGTTTGTCATAGCAATGGAAAGCTAACACAGCAGAATTGTTGAATAGGGCTACCCTCTCACTTTCAACCTTATTTTTGTTGAATATCAACTATGTTCCCAGGAGTGATAACTTGCTGGCCCAGGGGAGATTAAGGACTGACAATTCTGCAGTAGATGGTGCTAAATCTAAGAGGCTATGATGATGGGCAGAGCAGAAGCAGATACTCAAAATAAACTACTAATGTAATGTCAGACAGAAAAAAGGGCAAGAAAGAAATGTCAAAATAATAATAACAGCAACTAAGATGGATTAAATGATTATTATGTGCCAAGCACATACCATGAATTTTCTTGCTAAACTTTTGGGTATATGACTGGTCCCACATCTATAAACAGACACTCAATTTTCAGCCACCTGGATTACAGTCACTTGGATCCTCTCAGGAGACTTGGGCAGTAGACTACATCATAGATTACCATTCAATGCATAGAGTAAATTCTTTCATTCTAGAAATCTTTACTGTGTACTTTGTGCTAGGCATAATTTTGTTCATAAGGGTACAATAGTAGTCAAAGAGGGCAGAATGTCTGCCCTGGGAGAGCTTTGACTATATAGAAAAGAGCCAGTCAACAAATAACATACAGTCTATTAATAATGAGTAGTGCAGAAAAAATAAACTAAACATAGAGAGCTATGGGAATAACCATTTCTTTTAGAAGATCAATAAATGGCCTTGTGGAAAGGTGACATTCCTGTAGAAACAAGACCTTACGATATAATAAGAGAGAAAGTACTTAAGCAGTAAAAGTTGGGTGGCACATGATCCATGCATCGAAAACATGTGGGACGCTTGCCTAGTGCAACATCCTGGGTTCAATCCCCCAGTACCAAAAAAGAAAAGACAAAAAAAAACAAAACCAAAAAGGAAAACATAACTCACAACATACTACCTCTGGACCCCATCCAAATCTGATTAATACTTACAGAATGCAGAGTTCATCTGAATCAGGTTATATTCCACCATATTCCATGCCCAACTACAGCATAACACACTTCTATTCAAGACCAAGAAAAATGTGGATTTTGAACTGGACGCAATTTACTTATGCCCAGCAACATAGTAAGGCTGTTCATTCCTTTCAGCCTGCACTGACATGATGGTTGTGGTGAGGTGGTTATGTACAGACAATAGATAAAGAATGAGGATTAATTTATCATGATAATGTAACAATTGTCAAATGTGTTGGTCTCAGGATCCACTGATACTTAAAAACATTATTGAGACCCTTCAAGCCCTCAGTAAATTGTATCCATGGATATTTAATAGAAATTTAACTTAAAAATTGAAATACATACATAATGATTCATTTCTTTTTCTTTTTTTATTGTGAAAATACTGTACAGAAGGGTTACAATTACATGGGCAAGATAGTGCGTACATTTCTTATCAAGCATTGTAGCCTCCTCCTTTGTTTACCCTTCCCATCCCTTCCCATCCTCCCTCCCCCCCAACCCTCCCCCCCATAATGATTCATTTTAAGAATCACATTTTGATAATTTTCTAGGAGAAATAAATATTTTCCAAACAAACTTTGTGGGAAGAATCCACAAAATGTCAAATATCTTCAATATCTAATAGATAACAAACACCCAAATTACTGAAATATGTAAAGAAAATGTAGCCTAGAACATAGCAAGATCAATAGAAAGACCATGGATTGGGAGAAGATCTTCACTTGCCATATCTCAAATATACTTAGAACTCAAAAAATTAAATCCCCCAACAACAAAGCCTCAAAAGAAACAAGTGCCCCATAAATAAGTGGGCTAAAGACTTAAACTTCTCTGAAGAGGAAATAAGAATGGCCAATAGACACATAAAGAAATGCTCAGCTTCTCTAGCCATAAAAGAAATGCAAATCAAAACAACATTGAGATTCCACCTCACCCCAGTCAGAATGTCTATAATCAAGAACTCTAATAACAACAGATGCTGGAAGGGATGTGGCCAAAGGGAACCTTACTGCATTGTTGGTGGGAGTATAAGCTTGTTCATCTACTTTGGAAAGCAGTATGGAGGTTCCTCAAAAGACTCCACATAGAGATCTCCCATGACTCAGCAATCCCACTTTTGGGCATTTACCCAAACAAGGCTATACTAAAGCTACCAGCACAACTATGTTTGTCGCAGCATTATTTACCATAGCTAAGATATGGAACCAACCCAGATACCCCTCAGTAGATGAATGGATCAAGAAAATGTGGTATATATACACAATGGAATTTTATGCCTCCATCAGAAAAAATGACATCACCACATTTGCTAGGAAAAAATAATATTAAGTGAAGTAAGCCAGGCCCAAAGAAACATAGGTCCCATGGTTTCCTTTATTTTTCCTTATTTGCAATAACTAGTATATGTCTAGGACAAGCAGAAAAGATCAAAAGCTATGTACATATGACCATATAATATGATGTTAAGTGAAATGAACAAGTCGTTTTTTTCTTTCTTGCTATTGTTTCTAACATATTTATAATGTACCATGTGATTTTTTTTGTTTCTTTGGTATGTTCTTCCCCCACAGTATAACCCCTGTTTTCACTGTATTTGATGTCTTGTATGTACATTTTTCTAATTTGGGGAGGGGAAAGGAAATAACAAAATGCTTAAATAAAGATACAGGTTGACCCATTGTAACAATGAGATGTATAAGACACTATGTTGAAAGCAAACATTACAACTTTGCTGGGGGGGGGGCAGGTTGGGAGGATTTTTGGTGAGATGGGAAGGGAAGGGATGATAAGGGAAAAACAAAGGAGGAGGTAACAGTGTACACATTACTCATGTAACTGTAACCCCTCTGTACAGTATACAATAAAAAATATAAAAAAAGAAAATGTAGCCTTACCCAGACAATGTCCATATATGTGTCTGTATATATAAATATATATGTATATATATTTACAATATATATATAAAATATATAATTCATGTATACTCACATATATAATATATATATAAGTATACTTGTCATACACACATTACAATATATAATACATACATATAAGCTCACAGGGCTTTATTTCTCTAGATAATTTTAAAGAAAAAACTCTAACTCTCTATATGCCATATATAATTTTGAACATTAATATTGATTATTAAGAATATCTTTATTCAGAAAAGTATATAGATCTTCCAAATGGTGACATAATTTGATGCAAACATTTTAAGTATATATCTGTTAATGTCATCATCAATTGTATCTAAAACCTCTTTGGGCACTAGGAACTTGTCAAACTTAAGAAAGCAAGTATGTTTTCTTAAATTCAATCTCAGCTTAAGAACTCAAATTCTATTTTTTGGCAACAAATGCTACCAGTTATTTTCCTTGAAGTGTCAGCTTCACATCATTCTCATTCAAGAAAATATTTGCCAAAATCCAATTCCAAATAATCATAGTTTAGCTGGCAGTTGTTCTTTTAAAGAAATATGACTATTCTGGGATAAAAAGTGGCTACTTCAGCTGGCAACCCACACAAGGTAGAAAAGAACTTTTTCACAAAAAAAATGCACATTATGCGGTCAGATTTCTATTTTATCTCTGAAGGTTGAAAAAGTCATGTTTTCAAAGGTTATGATGTAATAAAACCAATTTTGACTACCTCTACAAAAGAACATTTTTAAGTTGAACTTCCATTTTTTTCCATTGTGTATGCTATAATAAGCAAGCAGTGATCAATAGCAGGATTCCAAAATACTTGATTAGCATTAAGTCTTGCTCTTCGGATATCAGGGCAAATTAGAAAAGACAAATATTGTTTTAGTATTTTAAGAAAATAGTATTGACATCACAGAAAGCCTCCCTTAGCATTTCAGAGATCCTCAAGGATAGTAAAACAAGAATGCAGAGGACAGAAGTAGACAGCAAAGAAAACACAACTAAACACTTGTGAGATTCCATCAGCAATAAATAAACAAATAAATAAAGACTACTAAAGTATGAAAAAAAACAATAAAAAGCAAACACAGGAATTCAATGCATATTAGGTTGAGGCTATCTTTTGAAAGAGTAAACGACCATGCATTTTAGGAGCTCTGGAGAGCTTCCTGGTTATTTAGCATTGTTCACAAAAATGACTTGAAATAAGGTTCCAATGTATCAAATACACCATGTTTGAGACACCAAGGAAGAGAGTAATACCTTTCAGGAAGCATTCTTTGAGAAAGTTCCATAGATATAATTGAATTTCACAGTAGATATTTAACATGTGTGGACTAGCTCATTTCAGAGGATGGGTAAAGGAAGTACCTCTGTAATTAAATAAAAGCCCTTGATTTCAGGTAGGATTACTTGTGCCACTTTATAGACAGGGAAGGAGGGCTGAGTGAAATTAATGAGGTCACCCAGGAAACCTAGTGAATCAGAGGAGAACAAACCATGGCTCAGGTTGTAATAAATGGGAAGAAATAGTTGGTGGTAGTCCCATTTTGTATTTTTCTTAAAAAAAAAAAATACAGCTCATCAAACCTTGGAATGGCTGGAGTGGTAAGAGGGTCTTTTGTAAACTGATTAAATGACCTGTGTCTGGGGACCCTAAGTTGTTAAGAATGGGCTTGTGTTGTAAGGTTTGGAGAGGGATTACCCCAAGATTGTGAATATACTCTCTGCTCTCTACTGCAGTATATTTCCCAATCAGAAGCGATTAAAAAACTCCCTCTATATCAATTATCTAGATTTAACACATTAAAAAATATCCACTTATCCAGATCAATGGAGCCAGAACTTTGGGAAATGTGACTTCTGTTATCTGCATAATTGCCTCAACTTTTTCCTCATAATGTCTGTGTAAATGTAATTTTGTAATTTTCACTTTGAAGGTCTCATTACATCTACAACTCACATCAGTTCATTTCCTTCCCTCTCCATTTTCCCCTCTTCACCACCATCTCCCCCCAAACATATTCAAACACTATTTTCTATCACAGAGTTAGACATAGTGTCTTGGCTCATTGTCACTCAGATGGAAGCAATCTTTTTTTTTTTTTCCTAATCTCATAGCCTGGAGATGGGCCCTGACAGCACTAACATAGCCTGCAAAGAATTCTGTGGTCTTGCTAATTAAACGATGGGCCCTAGACACGATGCGCTGTCTTGACCGGGGAGCTTGCTGAAACTACAGGATCGCAGGTCTCACCCCAGAGCATCTGTAGTTTAAGTCCCAGGTGCTCTTTAAGTGTTTTGCTCTTACAGAAGCCCTTCTCTTCTATTCTTGCACTGGTGGCTTACACCTGTAATCCTATCTACTCAGGATGCTGAGATCTGAGAACTGAGTTCCAAAACCAATCTGGGCAGTAAAGTCCATGAATCTCTTCTTCTTTCTTATAAAGAACCAAAAAGTTGGAAGTAGAACTGTGGCTAAAGTGGTAGAACACTTGCCTTGAGCAAAGAAAAAGTGTAGGGACAGTGCCTAGACCCTGAATTCAAGCTTCAGGACCAGAGAATAAAAAGATTGAGAAAATGTGAAGGTTGAGGGTCTGATTCAGGCCTTAGTCTGCCACCTGTGGGATTATGCATGAACCATGTGAAATCAGAGGACCTCCTGCTTTCACCGGCCAAGGATGTGGCTTGAACTTTGCGGTATCATTTATGTGGATTTCTAAAAGTCCAGTTTATTGGGCCCTTGTTACTGGGGATTCTCATCCCAAAGTTCTTGAAATGCTGATAGGTTTGAGCTGTACTGGCCTAAAAGCCAGATGCTTCCCAACTTTAAAAAAAACTAATGTTTCTGGATGCTGATAGCACATACCTATAATCCCAGCTACCCAGGAGGCTGATATCTGAGGATCACAGTTTTTAAAGCCAGCCCAAGCAGGTACATGAGATACATGTACATGAAGTACATGAGATATTTATCTCCAATAAACTATTCAGAAAAAGCCAGAAGTGGTGCTGTGATTCAAGTGGTAGAGTGCTAGCCTTGAACACAAAGCAGCTCAGAAACAGCACCCAGACCTTGAGTTCCAGCCCCAGGGCAAAAAAAAAGACCGATGTTCTAAACAAGTCACTGAACCCTAAAAATATAAATAATTGAGCACATAAAGTATTTCCACTAATACTTTTACTTCTGTCTTCCTTTTCCTGCTCTGTCCTTCCATCGCTGGGAGGAGTTTCCCTTCCCAGACCTCCACATTTTTCTTGCTCTGGAATATCCTTTCTCTATAAGGAAAGTCCAGCCTAACTCCTCAGGTCTCTACTCATAAATAACATCATTAGAGCCATTGCTGATTGCCACACATAGCATCATAAATGTTCCCAGCTCCTCTCCTTGTCTGTGATGATCAGGGTCTTTGTAGCACTGGAAGTTAAGAATGTACTTCCTGATGGAGGCATAGAAAGAATGACATGGTCCCATTTATAAGGAAATAGAAAGATTTGGAAAAAAAATTATACTGAACAAAGTAAGCCAGACCCAAAGAAACATAGGCTGCATGGTTCCCTCATTTGTAAAAACTAGAGTATACTTATAAATCTACATTAATCCAATGGATAGTAAAAGACAAATAATTACACTTGGACATGCTTTTTAAACAATACTCTATCCATTTGCACAGTGAGCAAAAAAGGAAGATATTCTTAGGAGAGGCTCACAACAGCTCAATAGCTTTGTTCATATGACCATATAAAATGATGCTTATTGAAATAAACGCCAAGAAATGGAAACAAGAGGGTTTTTTAGTTTACTGTTTGCAGTTACTTTTTTTCTTTCTTTTTTTTCCCTTTGACTTATTCCCTTTTGTCACTGTGTTTGATTTCTGTACCCTTAGTCTTAGTATATAAGTTTAGTATATATATATAGTTATTTGATTTGCTGAGGGGAAAGGGAACCACAGAAAAGGTGGGACAAAGAGTGATCCAATTCAGCAGTGGTACTCACTAGACAATGCTGGAAATTAACTTTACAATTTGGAGTGGGGAAAGGAGGTTGGGAGGTGAAAATGTCTGAGAAAATGAGGGAGGGGTAACACTTCAAAAAGACATATACTCATTACCTAACTTTTGAAACTGTAACCCTTCTGTACATCATCTTTACAATAAAATTGAAGTAAAAGTTCAAGAATGCACTTTCTACTTGCTTAGTGTCTGACTCCAAAATGAACAAGGAATGGGGAAATTTAAGCTTCAAGAGAACAAGAACCTTGTTTTGTTCATTTCTCTAATGCTCAGAATGGGACCTGATACATCACTATTCTACAATTATTTGTTGAATGAAAGTGAGTGAATGAGCAAATGATTGAATGAATGTTAGCTGTAATGAAACATCTCTTTTTATTAGGTATTTACTTTTTTTGGTAGCCCTTGAGTAAATGAGCTCATTTTTATCTTAGAAAATAAACAAATCATCAATGCTTCCTTAGAGTTTTACAAATTTACTACAAACAAGAGTAACACTTCCACTTATTAATAGTAGTCATGTGATTAGTATCTGTGCTTTCTCTCTCTCTCTTTTTCCTTCTTAATCATTGGTAAAGATACAAACAATGGGGAGGAATACTGTACAAAATGTGAACACTGTTCCTATTCACAACTACTCTCTTTTTTCCCTCCCTCCTCCTGAAGGAAGCAAGTTAGCACTTTGTGGTACATCCTAACAATACATTTTCTGTGCAGGTGTGGATAATGAGGTAGATATTTACATATTTATCTTTTTCTTTGACACAAATAGGATAGTACTAAACTTACTGTTTTGTACCTTGTTAAATATGAAAATTTACCTTTCCATATGTGGGTGGAGCTGTCTCGTTCTTTTTTTGTAGGCTGTCCAATGATACACTGCAACTAATTTAAATGTTTTCTTCTTAAATGAGCATTTACATAGTTTTTAATTTCTCTTGATTAACATGTTGTCATGCATATCCCTCAACAAATGAATTTGGTCACGGTACTGGAATTTCTTTAGAGATTTTTAGAAATGCTCCATTAACATGTGATCGATTTAACCAGATTGGTCTCAAGGACGGCACCTAAGGGTGGAAGCTTCCCCTGAGCTTACCAAACCCACACATTTTTTATTTCCCTCAATTTTGATACTCACTGCTCTCTAATAACTTCTGACTGTAAATTCTTATGAGCTGAATTCTAGTGAAATCAATACCCTTTAATCTTACCACATCCATTTGTGTCTTCTTGTTATACATTGCCTCCTTATTTACTAAATTTTTTCCTATTTCTTTTTTGTCTATGTGCAGGAACTAGGACTTGAACTCAGGGTCTTGAGATTTCACTAAAGGGGCTGGCGCCCTACCACTTTAGTTGTACCTTCACTTACAAGCATGCGCTACTAGTGCCAAAGTAAAGGGGTTGTCTTTTTTAAAGGTTATTTCTTTAGATTATTTTATGATGAATATGTACATATTTTGTCTCCCCTGTTTCTGTTTCTTCCTTCCTTCCTTCCTTCCTTCCTTCCTTCCCTTCCTTCCTTCCTTCCTTCCTTCCTTCCTTCCTTCCTTCCTTCCTTCCTTCCTTCCTTCCTGTCTGTCTTTCTCTTTATGCTCATCCTGGGGCTTCAACTCAAGCCTGGCTATCCCTGAGTTTTGTTTCTCAAGGCTAGTACTCTACCACTTGAGCCACATCTCCACTTCTGGCCTTTTGGTGGTCAATTATAGATAAGAGTCTCATAGAATTTCCTGTCCATGGCTGGCTTTGAAACATGATCGCCAGATCTCAGCCTCCTGAATAGCTAGGATTATAGGCATGAACCACTAGTGCTCTGCTGTGTACATCTCTTTTTTCTCCTCATAAACACTGTAGATGTTTTCTTCCAGATTGTCATACATCTTTCAATTTCATTTTTGAATATCTTTCACAGCAATAAGTTTTTTCAACACTGCCAAATCTGTCAACCTTTTCATTTTATAACATCTGCACTTTAAGTCTTGCTGAAGAAGTTATTCCCAAACTCAAGGTTATACAATTATCTTACATCATTTTAATGCTCTTTCATTTTTATGTTTAGCACCTTTTGGAATTCACTTTGAAATCTTCCAAGTATACTTTTTTTTAATAAATCCAAATTATTTCTCATTACTAACCTATACATGTTTCTAAAATTTAAGAAATGAAAGTGATGGGATGCTAATTTGCACATACTCATGCAAGAGGTGCTTCAAAGCTGCTTCCTCTGAGCTCACCAACGGATTAAAAGTAGGAGAGAAAACTTGGCATCACTGTTTCCATTTTGTTTGTGTCTTTGCTCTAAACCATTCACTTTGTAGTTGTTTTGCAATCATCTTGGAATCCAGGTGGGACAGGACTGATGGATAATGCATTCACAGGATGGAACCTACCCCTAAAGAACAATCTTGTCTCCTCAGGAAAGACCACCCAATTACTTAATCGTAATCTTGGCAAGTAATGACAGCAATAACAATTTCCCTGGAAACCTTCCCAAAGAACCAAAATCATGATCAACTAGGCCATTCTCAGACCAGAACTGGTTAATAATTATGCATGCTTCTTTCTTTCCTGTTCTTGTACCCTGGAGATGGCCAATTCCCCTTTCTGTATCCTTCACCATATTTCTTTATTTGGACTATAGAAGCAAGTAGCAAGATTTGACATATATAACTCCCAAGAGTTTGGGCATGCAGCCTACAATTCCAATTTCATTCAGGATAACACTGCATATTCCTGTCCTTCTCAGGCTGCTGGATTAGGCATCATCTGACATCAGATTCCATCTAGAGAAATAGACTCTTAGTCTTCTTCCCTTCAGATGCATGAGAATTGCCCCTTAGATACACTACAGCAGAGGAAGGAGCTGTGTGGAAGAAAGCCCAAAAAACTCTTCACACAAAAAAATCAAAACTTTTCTCAAGCCTGGTCAACTTCCATTGGAATAAGAAGTAGCTTTTAAGTGGAATACAATAAAAGAACTAATTAGTTCTTTATACTGAATCAGCAGTCTAGAAGCAGTTGGTCTGGCAACTCAGGATCCCATTTCTTGCTTGGTGTCTCTGAGCACATACAAAAGCTGAGGTGTCTTCAAGAAAGGATCTGTGGAATTTTTTTTTTCTCTAAATGTAAATGAATTTTCTCCCTGTTAAAAGATCATGAGCCCAAGAAGCACTCAGGGTTTCTATGAGTCTGTTTCATTAATATGCACACAGTATTTGCTTATTTGGAATCAGATATTGAACAACAACAATAAAAAACTGAGGCAAGTCATTTTAATTTTGCATGTTCATGTGTATATTTTTATAGTTTATTGGAATACAGTGGCTTCAAGTCTGAAAACATAGGAAAGGAAAAAAAGACCAACTAATACCTTTTCCGTTGTAGAGAGGGAAAGGGCTGCACCAAAAGGGAAAGATAAGACTATTCTGGGCTGAGAGGTATAAAACTAAAGGATAATAAAATCCAGCTGATGCAGTTTGAAAACTCCTTGTTACCTGGCCTGAGATATAGCACCTGTTGTTGCTAATACTGGAGATTAGTTCCCAGCCTGCTGCTGGCTGATAACAGACTTGTCCATTGGCCTGAAGTCTCATTGTTCTGCAAGCAGGGACCATACTTAAACAGGGGCACAGTTGTCCTCATCCTCCACAGCCATGCAGCTTTGGCCTTTCCTCTACCTTCAGTGGTATTACAAAAGAAAAGCAGATTTCATATCACCTAAGAGGTGCTCTGGGAGTTTTCCAATTCTCCTCTGTTCTCCTCCTGTGACCTAATTTAGATCAGGTTAATTCTGAAAATAAAATGCTGAAGTTTTCTTTTCCTGGATAACAATGTCACATTAGTCAACTTAAAAAGACTTGCACACAGCTCAAATTGTCTGTACAACTCATTCTGCCCCTTAATTATATTCCACCTTGTTTTATTATTTAAAGGCATCATAGGAGTTAAGTGTTTATAGACATTTAAAATGTTAGTGCTGGAAGTGGATTTAGAGCTGGAGCTTAACGCTCTCGGGTAATTGGCAGCCATGGAGAGCATGCACACCAGAGAATACCAAGAGGGGAAATGAACTTTCTCCTCCTGCTCCCAATGGCAGCACTGTAAGAAAGGGGGTTTCTGGGTCAGGAGGAAAGGGGGCCAAATGCTGCAAAGCTTGTAGAGATCAGTCTCTCCAAAATTTATTATTTTTATTATTACTATTATTTTATTTTCTTCAAGTAATTGTACAAAGGAATTCAATTCAACATGTCAGTTCATGAGTACAAGGCATCTTGCTCAACCTTACCCTTCCCATCATCCTCCTACCCTCCTCTCTACCCTGTCTGTCCATCCCCCCAACTTTACCAAGTTCCATTCTCAGTATTATGACTGTATTTGCCCGCAATTTCTCTCTCCATTCATCTATACCCCTCCCATTCCCTTGGCCTCCCCTTCCCACCAACAACACGTGTTCTAGCTTCCTTGTATTCATTTTGTTAAACTGTAAGTTAGCTGTTCAAAGGAATTATACTCCTGGACTCCTCCCCTACATACACCATACTGGAGTTAACATATGTGTGTATATGTGCATATGGCTCTATAGCTGTTAACATAATGTGCTATGGAACTACATCAGAATCAAGGATTCTGAGTTCAACGTTCAGACTCTTCCATCCACTCCTCAATATGTTTCTAAAAGCAAGCAGAATGACAACTCCAAGGCTGGGGCCTTGGCATCAAGGTACATTAAAAGTGGACTAGGTAAATACAGGGCACCAAGGGACATCCTCTGCCTTCTCACTGCACTCACAATTCACAAGTGTCCTCAATCCCATATAGTTATTCCTTTAAAGAATGTACTCTTTCATCTGGAAAATGCCTCCCTCCATCCAGGCTTATGGTCAAGTCTTTCAACTTCTATTTGTCCATATGACTATAATCTTTATATTGCTCATTCTTTTAGGGATCTCATACTTTGACCTATGCAGATGCTCCATGAATATTTCCTGGTCATCAGAAGCAACTCCTTTGATTCTAAATTCTCTTTTAGCCAAAACACATACTTCCCCTTCCCTCTCTACTTCGAGTAATTCTAAAAGAACGTATATTTTCTACTACATTCCTTTCTAATAATTCCATGACTAAAACTACATTCGAAACCAGTTGTAACCATTTGCATAGAACATTGGGACCAGGGGATCACATGTATAATCCTAGCTACTCAAGAGGTTGAAATCTGAAAGTTCTTGCTTTGAACCCATCCAGGGAAGAAAAGCCCAAAGAGATTCTATCTTCATAATAACTAGCAAAAAGCTGGGCTAAGAGCACAGCTCAAGTGATAGAGTGCCAGCTGAACAAACAAGCTTAACATGCATAAGGCCCTGAGGTCAAATTCTGGAACACACACACACACACACACACACACACACAGAAAATTGTTCTTCATAAAGTTGTATATATTGTGATCTTAGTATATTGCATTTTACAATGATTACTCATGTATATCTTATTGCATTGACATAAAACACTCGAAGTTGTTAGATAATAGCTATGAAAATAATTATACCAATCAGTGTTAACAAATCTTTAAACTTTTTTCAATTGATTGTATCAGACAACCTCCTAAGTATCCCTGAGTAGCATTGATTAAGGTAGCTTCAGGTTAATCTATCTGCAAAAGCATCTTTTTATTGTTTTAAATAAGTAATTAAGAGAATACTTTGGATTATGGAACATACTGTAGTAGGACTCTACAGTATGTAGGGTCTCTTTATTTATAAAAAATAACTCTATTCCTGGGGAACTATTTTAGGGAGAAATGTCTCATTAAGTTAGGCATGGATGTCAAAGTTGCAGGCACCATGCTCCCCTCTCCCCCCCAAAAAATACTCTGACCCATCATTATAATTGCATGCTTCATCAGGCATATCCAGACAATTTACAAGTATCCTTATTACTCTTTACCCTCAAATATCTTGTCTTTGTCAATTTTTTGAAGGTAACATATATCTCAGCCAGTTCCTAAGAAGGAATTTTGGAAATATTCTTCAACTACTGCTTTATGTCATTTATTCATTAAACAAGTTTGGAGCCATTTCTGGTTTAGGGGTATCTCCTAAGCCCAATGCAGCTAGGTCTGTGGTTATCTGAAAGTGTGGCTGTGGTTGGAAAACTTTGAATTGGCTTACTCACTTCTAAGCTGCCATGTTGCATTAGACCCAGCCTTTCAAAGCACAAACCTCTGAAACCACTAGAATCTTACATCCCAGCCTTATTCAGTGATTACACACTAGGTGCCAGTGGCTCACGCCTGTTATCCTAGCTACTCAAGAGGCTGAGATCTGAGGATCATGGTTCAAAGCCAGCTGGGGCAGGAAAGTCCATGAGATTCTTATCTCCAATAAACCACCAGAAAACTGGAAGTGGCACTGTGGCTCAAGTAGTAGAGCACTTGCCTTGAGCTAAAGAACTGAGGGACAGTGCTCAGGTCCAGAGTCCAAACCCCATGAACTGACAAAAAAAAATGATTACACAAGAGCACCAATCTAGGGGGATCAACAGGGGCCATCTTAGAGGCTGATTACCAGGTCTTATTGTGCAAAGTCCTGATTTTATTCAGCACAGCTAGGGACCCAGATAAAATATTTAGCAAGCCAGACTGTATTGGAACTGGGGCACTAAATGGGAATTTCAGCAGAGGATTTGAAGATTTAGCGTTGTCTTGACAGTGTCCTTCACTATTCCCTGTTCCATGTCTGGAAGATAGACACAGTAGAGGAGTAGCAGCTCAAGAAGAATGCCCTCTCTATTCTGGTGAAATAGTGAAGTAGTCCATATTCAAGATTCAGCTATGAATGCCTCTTCCAGAATGGCTACCTGGAATAGATAGATGATAGATAGGTAGATAGACAGATGATAGATACATGATAAATAGTTAGATGATGAGAACAGATAGATAGATAGATCTTCATATCCCCTACCAATTTTACACACATTTGTATTTGGTAAGTGCCTTTTGCAATATTTTAAACTTTGTATTCATCTGAATGGAATTCTAGCTTCCATTTCTAGATTGTAGGTTCTTTGAAGGCACAGTGTTGAATCAATGTCCGTGTTTCCCAGTGCCTAACACCTTGTATATACTACACACAAATCTGGAGAATGTGGAAGTAGTTCTTCCTCATGTCTGTCTAGTTTATATAAGTAAGTAGCCAAGGGTTAACATAATCCATTCATTCCTAGTAGACTTCTCCATCCCTGTTAAAGCCCATCAAGGCCTCATTATGAAGGACAATGCTCTGTAATGAAGTCTTCTTGCATATCTTTGGCAATAGTCATCATAGAGGGAGAAAATGAGCATCTCCCTGTAATATTTATATTTCCTAGCAGCACAGACATTCTCTTCTGTAATTCTGCCTGGAAAAAAAGCAGCAAGGAAGCTGAGAATATGTGAGTTCTCCATGGTAACTAGGTCACAGCAGCAGCCGCTTGGCTGGGGCTTCTGATCAATGGAACACATGCAGGTGAACAGCCAACAGTGGAAGCCATGTGGGGCAATGGAGCCTGCAGTAGCTCTCTTTCTCCCAAGGACCCACAGCATCAGCATTGGTCCCCTGTACACTCTCATTGTAGGGCAGTGAGAACAGTGTCCATCTATCAGTGTGGTGAGTTGATATCTTAGTGCTGTCAGATCCATGGGGCACCAATCAAATCAATAGTTTGTGTATATTTTTTGAACTGCCTTTAATGCTCTGAACCATAACTCAAGAATTAGATCCCCTCTCAAACCACCCAGGGATTCTTTTCGTGTATCCTTTGGCTCTCAGATCATTTCTCACAACTGCAAGCTAGAGAGCACTCCTTTCCCCTGGTTTGGGAGAAGAAACATATTAAGCATCTGGTGAGAAGGAACAGCTGTTTAATGCATGGCAATGAAAACCTCCCATTCAAGGCAGTCAACCCTCCATCAAGGACAAGAGGTGCCAAGCAGCAGTGAGCCAAGTGAATGACCTTTGGCAAAACCATTCCCCCAGGGCAGGATTGCCAACTGATGCAAAGCTTTGTGAAAATGGGTGAAAATTAATTTGCGCATTTGAGAAAATTCATGCAATGGAGAAAAATCAATCAGAAGGTGTTGGGGGAAGAAGCTCTGGAACAGCTGCAGACACAGAAACAATCTTTAACATTTTCTTCCTTACAGGTCAGACATAACTTTACATAAGGTATCCTCCTCCTCCCCCTTTCCTCCACAGCCTGAAAAAGAGTGAACACCAGAGAAAATTCATTTGGGTAGATGATCCAGTTCCCTCCCAGTTGGTGCCACTCTGGAAGGTTTGCTTAAGTGCACTGGAATAGGGACAGAATCATGCCACTGACAGGGAGATTGCATTCTGAGTAGAGGCTCCCTTATTTTCTCTAAATCTGAACATCTGTTGCTACTGCATTAAGGATCACTTGGATAAGAGGCTCCAGATGCCTAATAAAGGTGAAATCCCATCCAGTGACTTGTACTGGGACAAGTCAATAGCAACTCTGCAACTCAATGCAGAGAGAGAGTCATCAAGGCACTTGGCAGGCCTCAGACATGTGGCTGAACCTTCCCAAGAACCAGTGACAAGAGGAATGGGGAGATGAAGGACTTCGGACAAGGGAAAGGCATTTGCCTATATTTCTTATATTTGCCTATATTTCCAACTGGCCTATATTTCCCAGCCAGGAGATGAAGAGTACAACAGCAATCATATTTATATATACATCCCTAATCACAGAGTGAGAAACATTAATAATGCAAAGAGCTGAGCTGGGTCAGGTGGCCTGTCTTCTAGCTCTGCAGCTAGAAGTGAATCCCTAGAGTGAATCCTTTGGCCCCATTTTTCTCCCATTTATAATATTCAGTGAGGAGGCACCAGAACTTGCTGAAATACCTGGTCAAAAAAAGATCAGAGGGAAAGAAATTAGGTTGCTTTCAAAGGAGTGCCCAACCTCCAGGCACTTAGAGGAAGCAGTTTGGTCAAACACCAGTGTCTTCAGGGCCTGTACTTTTGTTAGTCCTTACTAACCCTGTATGTGGTCAGTAGCCAAATCTTGCATCTTTTGAGTCTACCTAGCCCAGCAGAACCACACTTCATTCCTGATCTAGATTAACCATAGACATGAAATGTCAGTTCCCTCTGATGTGAAGAATCTGAGATTCTTCTGCTTATGAAAGCAGTGTGTAGCTGCTAGCTTCCCTTTCTGAACTGATTGTTTCTGTGTTTCATTCAGATGGTTGGATTCCTAGTTATGTCTTCTATTACATTCATCTCTTAGCCTGAAGAGCTCCACCCTAAGCCCCCACATGATTAGAACCAGAACAGTGCTTGCCTCCAACACCATAGATTGGTCACTGTTAGGAAAAGTATTAAGTCATACTTGACATCTTGACTTTGTGGCCACCTGGATCAAAGAATGTGCCACATGAATGCACACTAGCATCTTTCTAAGTTGGGTTACAATCTTTCTGTTTCAGCTCACAGATACAGAATCTGTTTTAGCCACCATGGCTGAAAGTCCTTCTTACTTCAGCTATACTTGAGGGATTTCCTTATTTCCTCTCCAATTCTCAAGGCTCCAGTTAGAGGCACCTGAGAGCTGCTGGATTTGACAGGGTTCTGTGGAGAAACTCACAAGGTATCTCCACCAATCAAAATCTCCAGAGCTGCACCTAGATCACTTCTCCTTTTATTCAACTGTATTTTACTGAGTTAGTAAATTTGCAGAAGCAAAGGTGCTACCTGGAGGGCTGTTGAAATGTTAAATAGTAAACTAGAGAAATTCATGAATCTATAATGGGCTGAATTGTTCTTCTGCCCTTTTGTTCATATGTTAATCCTAATGCCTAGCCCATCAGAAGGTGACTATGTTTGGAGGTAAGGCCTTTAAAGAGTCAATTCCAACAGAATGAGTCTGTTAAGGTCAGTCCTGGTACAATCTGACTGATACCTTTTTAAAGAAAAGTGATGGGAGCCTGGCATGGGTGACTCCTGCATATAATGCTAGCTACTCAGGAGGATGAGAAAGTTCATGATATTCTAATCTCTGGCGAACTTTCAAGAAGTTGGAAGTGAAGCTGTGGCTCATGAGGAAGAGTATTGGCCTTGAGGAGAAAAGCTCAGGGGCAGCATTGTTGTAAGGTGAACCATCCCAGAAGCCACATTTTAAAATATAGAATACTGGGGCTGGGAAGGTGGCTCAGTGGTAGAGCGCTTGTCTTGTATGCTCGAGGCCCTGGGTTCGATTCCTCAGCACCACATAAGCAAAAAGAAAAAAGCTGGAAGTGGCAGTGTGGCTCAAGTGGTAGAGCACTAGCCTTGAGCTGAAGAGCTGAGGGACAGCGCCCAGGCCCAGAGTTCAGGCCCCACAACCGGACCCAAAAAAATATATATATATAGAATACTGGAGTCTTTATGATACAGTTAATAGGCTGCCAGCTGCCAGTTTTTACAAAGGCCTGTAGCACACAAATACACATAACACATCTAGGAAACATGCTAAAGAGGAAAGAAATAACAAAAACAATACCACAAACCAATTCAGCTTCAATGAAGAGCTGAATTGAGATGCCGTGAGCCAAAAAGACAGACAGGACATGACCAAGAGATACAGGTAGCAAGGTGTCAATGGTGGCTAGGCTGAACTGAGCCTAAATAGGTCGCTGCAGGGGGCAGATCTTCAGAAACTCCCAGTCCAGGCACTGGACTGACAGATACAGTAACCTATCAACCAAGTGCTCACCCCTGCCTCCAGGGATCCAGACATGCCATTACTTGGGAGGCAGATGATAGGCAGGGGTTTTCTTCCCCCAGCTTGAAGACAAGATGCCAGACCCTACAATTTACCATATGGCCAATTTGGTGCAGGCCAGAAGTGACCTCCTTACTTCAGCATCCAGGTCCCAAGTACAAGCCCTAGGACCAGTAAAAAAGGGGTGGGGGTTTGAGAGGAACATACAGGAAGAAGAATGTGACTGCCTGCATTCTAGGAGAGAGGCCAACAAGCAAATGATTTGATTTTGGACTTGCAGCTTCTAGAGCTGTGAAAGAGTACATTTTTGTTGCTTGTAGTACCCGAAATACATGTTATGTTTTAATAGGCCAAGCAGATAAATACACCTCATTGTTTAAAGTAGAACAGATATTCTCACAGAACTTTCTGTCCATATATAGTCAGACAGATCTATCTGTGTGGTTCTGACTAAATGCCTTCACCACTTTTTCATCTGTACAATGGGATGAGAAGATTATCTGCTTCTAACAGTTGATAGAAAAATGAGAAAAGCCCTTCAAAGTTTCCAGAGATAGCAACTAAATAGCCATGCACCACATAACAACATCTGGTTAATGCTTGATCCCACCTATGATTATATTGCTTAATGATGCTATACCCTTTCCTGTGTTCTCTGTGTGTAGTGTTTGAACAATGACAAAATAGCCTAAAAACACCTTCCTTAGAACACAATGCTGTGGTTAAGTGGCTCATGAAAATACAAGTCATACAAACACACATGTTCATACTCTTACTATATGAAGGTAAATTTCGTATGTCATACCTTTGAAAATAACCTTAGGAATGATATAGCTTTTCAGTCCTAAGAATAACATTTTTACCCCCAGATACCTTTTATAAAATTATTTTGTCTACCAAATATACATTTAATTTCTCACATTAAAAAATGAAAGTAGGCACCTTTATCATATCAAGTACTAATTATGCTGAATCAATATAATTTTGCTAAAGTATATAAACTCACCAGTTGAGGCTTTGGTAAGCTTTTTGGTTTTGATGGTTGTATTGCTTGAACTCAAGGCCTGGGTGCTATGCCTGAGCTTTTGCACTCAAGACTAGCATTCTATCATTTTGAGCCAAAGCACCACTTCTGGATTTCTGGTGATTAATTGGAGAGAAGAGTCTCAGGGACTTTTCTAATTGGGCTGGCTTCAAACCATGTTCCTTAGATCTCAGCCTCCTGAGTATCTAGGATTACAGGCATGAGCCACATGCATCCGACATTGGTAAACGTTTTAAACACTGTAAAAAGAATTCATGGTTCCATGATCATCCAGGTGGAGGTTTATGATTCCAGCTTCCCCAGTTTGAAGGTCATTGTTGGCATCCAATCCTTTGTCTCTTAAATAAGGATGCTGAGAGCAAGAGTGATTTGCCAGAGATGGCCCTTGAAACCTAGTCCCCAGATATCTGGTTGGAGCTTCTTTACCACACACGAATCCTTAGTTCCCAACCCACTTCTTGCTCTACACCCTCCTCCTACTGACTGCCCATCAGGGCAGGAACAGTGGAAGCTTAAATTGGAGCCATGAAGAATGTTCTCTTGCAGAGAAAGAAAGAGATGTCCCTGTTTTCCCAGACAAGTAAGACTAAGACACACTGGGGTGGAGGATTTCAGGGAGGAGTGAGAGGTGGTCAGTCTAATGGAGAGTGTTGAAGGCTGCTCTCAAGGGGAGTATGACTCTGTGTTGGAATCAAGTTTTATTCGGGAACACTTTGAAGGATGAAAATAGGGCTGAGGGAAGAGGACCAGGTTGTGCCTGTGTTACTCTCAGTACAAGTTCAAGAGAGAAGAGCTCTGTTAACCCCCCCCACAGGGAAAACAAAGCAGAGAATCAGGACTAAAGCAAAGTCCACAGAAACAGGCTGCTCAGATCTATCTGGAGTGTTTGTATCCTCCAGTGTGGAATGTGATAGGTGGGGTGTAGAAACACAGGGACCATGTGCTGCAGTATTCATATAATTGCTTCCTTTAGAGACAAGTATTATTTTTCTATTGTTTTCCTTTTAATTGCAAACTCTCTTAGGCTACCTAAAGAGATTAACTACAAAAAAGTTTTGATTTATAGGTGAAGACTCCCTGAAAACATTTTAATACATTTTTATTGTAAAAATACTGTACAGAGGGGTTACAGTTACATGAGCAAGGTAATGAGTACATTTCCTTTCAAACATTGTTGCCTCCTCCTTTGTTTTGTCCCTACCACTCCTTCCCTCCCACCTCCACAACTACTTACCCACCCCGCCTAAATTGTAAAGTTCATTTTCAACATAGTGTCTTGTAAATTTCATTGTTACAATGGGTCAACCTCTAGCACTATTTAAGCATTTTGTTTTTTTTCCTTCCCCTCCTCAAATTAGAGAAGTATATATACAAGATCAGGGCACGGACAGCAAATACAGTGAAAACAGGGTTTATACCATGGGGGAGGAACATACAAAGAAACAAAAATTCACATGGTGCATTATAAATATGTTAGAAACAATAGCAAGAAAGAAAAAAAAATTGGTCCCGATCTTGGGATTTATTTCACTTCACATCATCTTATCTGGTCATATGTACATAGCTTTTGATCTTCTCTGCTTGTCCCAGACATATACTGGTTATTGCAAATAAGGGAAACCATGGGACCTATGTTTCTTTGGGCCTGGCTTACTTTATTTATGATTTATTTTTTATATATTTGTTAAAGGAATGAAGACATTTAAATTTATTGGCTGAAGAAATGTTTCTTATATTTTTTAAGATATAGGAAAGATTTCTAAGTATAAAATAAAGATAATAGTAATAGCAGCTATTTAAAGCTGAAGACTGTAAGAATGTTTAAAATCCAGAAAGTGTGCAGGGTACACTGGCATATATGTTAACGCATTGTCTATGGTAAATGAAGGTCAAGTATGCTACAGTGATCTAACATAGTGCATAAAAAGTATGGCTCTCGTTCAATCATACCTTCAACCAATTACCCACTCTTTTAAGCGTAAATCCTGTGCTCTCCTGTGAGTTGCATAAAATTTCCAGCTCTGAATTTTTCAAGCTTTAAAATGGATTAAGATGACTGCTAAATTAGGAATTGATTAGACATAATAATGTAAATGAAGCCACCCAGCAAAGAATGCCTGGCATGAAGTGTGCAAAATGTGTATTCTCAAATAATAACTAAGAGAAGGAGGAAAATGAGAATGATAAGCAAGAAGAACAAGAGGGCAGACAAATGGGCAGAGAAAAGGAGGGCAAGTATAATAATTATTATGTGCATATGTGAAAACAGAACTACATAGCTTGAGGGTATGAATGGGTTGGAGAAAAATGTTGGAAGGGTGACATTGACCAAGATGCATTACATTTACAAACAAATTTGTTGAATTGAAACCCACTTGTACAACTACTTGAAAATGAGAAAAATAGGTTAGATAAGATGAAACAATGAAAATAAATTGAAAATTAAGTTAAAAAAAGGAGAGGAAGAATAAAAAAATGAGGAAAATCGCACCTTGTCTTTCTTTACATCTATTCCACAAAGGGTTGTTTTACACCAAAATCTTATTAGTCAAAGTGAAGACTATAAGGGTAACTTTGGGGTCAATGAGTTCTTAAAAATAGAAAAGCAAAATATAGAATGGCTCATCAATCCTAACATTAGTGGGCCCTGATTGTGCTGATTTACTTAGTCTCCATTTAATGACTTAGTAAATAATCACTGATGACCATCAACCTTATCATCAGAATGATATTGATGGAGCCATTCATCTAGCTTGTCTTCATTCCTTGGTTTCTAAGTTTAGTTAATTTTGCAATTAATTCCCATCAGGTGCTTTAAGAGTCTGGATAAGAACATCAACCACTAGCCAATAAGCAAAATTCTAGGCTTCAATGAAAGGAATGTGATTTAGGCTAAATATAAGAGTCAGTAATTATCTTAATGAAAATCAAAGGACTGCTCATCAGCTGACCATGTATCAAAAATGTGTTTTCTTCTTTATAAAGATATGGAAACAACATATGTGGAATTGGCTCTTAATGCCACTCTTTAGGAATGCTGTCCAAGCTCATCTGAGAACTAGCATCCAAGGAATAACAATTTTTTTGTTCCAAAAGATTATAATGAACACTGTACCCTCATCCATGACAAATGACTGACTTGGCATTTTCTGTAATTACTTCATTAACAAGTATTCATGACAACTCGTGACTGAAGACCAAGCTACCAAATCTCTTCCAGCTGTGTTAGGAGGTAAAGGGTTCCAATTATTTGTATTTCTTTATCTTTATGGAGGTATAATTTGTGTGCAATCAAATGCAAATTTGTCCAAGTGATCCCTTGGGCAAAACACTTGGGGTTGTAACTACTACTTCAAAGAATTTCTTCCAGACCCTTCTGGTTACCTGCCCACCCACCTACCCATCCACCAATCTGCTCTTATCTCCTGATTCCAAGAAATAATAAGTTAATATTTTTTACAATGAGTAAACTTTGATGTTCTTGAAGTTTCCATTAATGGGATCATATGATTTATAATCTTCCAAGTCTATCTTTTTTTCCTTAAATTATTTTTGAGACCTTTTCTGTTTTATGCTTAAAAATGGATATTGCACATTTTCATGCTGAGTAATATTTCACTGATAAATATATTGTAGTTTTTAATATGTAATTTAATTTTTATTATTAAGGCTTTGTACAGAGGAGTTACCGCTTCACCAGTCAGGTGATGAGTACATTTATTTTTGGGGCAATGTCTCTCCTTCCCCCATCTCTTCCCACTTTACCCCCTATTCCCTGCCTACAAGGTACATCGTTCATTCTCCACAGTGTATATTGAATAGCATGATTGCATTTGTCCCCCCTTCCTCCTTCCCTTTCTGCACTCCTCTTTGTTCCTCCCAAAATGAAAAACAAAATATAGCAAAAACAAACACAACCACCACCACCACCAACAATAGCAAAATATTGTCATTTTTGTGCTAATCACCAATAATGGATATTTAACCTATTTGAATATATGACTATTATAAATAACATAATTTTTTGAGGACAGATTCTCCCATTCCTCCTACCTAGCAATAGAATAGTTATATTTTATATAATCTTTTGTGTGGACACATTCACCCATTTCTACTAAATATTTAGGAGTAGAATCGGTATGTCGCAGTATAGATGAGTGAATTACCTAAGAAACTATCAACATATTTTCCAAAGTGTTTTCTCCTGTTTTATACTCCCAGCAATTCTCAGTGAGCAGGAGTTTCAGTTACCTGTCTTAATCACTAACACTTGCTACTCTCAGTCATGTTTATTTTAGCCATTAGGTGTGTAATACATGCTGAATACCCTGTAGGCAAAAGGCTTAGATCCAGAAATATTTCCGATTTCAGATTCTCTTAGGTTTTAGAATATTTGCATGGATTTTTTTGCCTTGTTATACATCTCTAGTCTGGAGATCCAAAAGCAGAAATGATTCAAAATTTAAATATTCTTCAGTATCATTTTCGTCTCTCATAAATTTTCAGATTTCAGTTTTTTTGGATTAGGATACTTTTCCTCATGAGACTAAAATACAATCCTCATTTCTTTGTACTAAGTAAAAACAAATGAACAATAAAAACAAAACAAACTGTCTGGGTGTATCTTACAATTGCCTGAGTGACCTAAATGCTGTGAAAGTTACTGCAAAGAGGGGCTTCTGGGCTGACTGTTGATTTTATTGTCACCTTTTAGGCAGGAGTGGGGCTCCCATTGGAGATTTCTCACTTATAATCCACAGTAGTGTCTTAATGGCAATAAGAATGAGAAGAGAGCTTGATAAGAAATGGACTCATTACCTTGCTCATGTACTGTAACCCCTCTGTACAGTATTTTCACAGTAAAAAACTTATTAAAAAAAGAATGAGAAGAGAGGACAGAAACCTAAAGATTGAAATTCCTTCCATGAAAAAAAAAAACAGAAAAACCCATTTTGGACTTTCCAAAATTGTATTTTTATAGACTTCAAGGAAATAATGAACATAAGCTCTGTGTTTCCCTCCCTTGCTGCTTAGAAGTCACATTAGCCCACTGAAACTTCAGCCAGATTCTCAAGTAATAGAACCATGGTTGTATTTACATCTTTTGTTTTCAAATTTTATTTTTTGAGCATCCTTCTTTCCATGTGTCCCCAAATGCAACCTATCTGGGGTCATGTTGATGCAAAGCATTCCTGCCAGCCTAATGTCAGCTTCTGTGTTTCAGTTATTTTAACAGAGCACAAACAAGAACAGTCTGGGAAATGAATATATTTTGAAGAGATAAAAATTCGGGTGATAAGTTTTTTTTTCTCTTATTTACAACAAGCCCACTGGACAGAGGCCAAGTCTAATTCAATGGTTGTTGAATCCCATTGCATATTAATGGTACTCAGTAAACATTAATTATTAGTGGTATTTGAATAAATGATAATGGTAATAATGATCATGATAGTGTTGCATTTTCAACTTTGCCACAAACCAAAACATCGGAAAGAAATCTTGAGGCAGCCTGTAAAACCCAAACACAGCTGGGCTCTTTCCTCTCCTCTGGGAATTTTTCACCCTGAAACAAATAACAAGTTTCTATACAGAGAAAAACAGGTTGTCTTGGGTCACTGAGAGACTGTTGCTTAGTCCATTATGTATCTAGTGACAAATCCAACTGTCAAAAATTTCTAAGTATGATTGTGAAGGTCAACATTACTGCCGTAGTATATTGCCCTCCTTTTCCTCCAGGATGGAGTCTGACTTGACCTGAGACATTGTCTACTACTATTGCTAACATTCCCATGAGACCAGCTCTCTTTCCTCCATGAGCTGGTTCCCAGTCATTCAATAAGCATTTCTGAGAGCTGGCTGTGAGGCCCTGGTCAGTAGAGTGAAAGGCAGCTGTGAATAAATAACGTAGTTCTTGTTTTTTGTATATTGAATTAGCATTTTCATTGCTTTTCTCATAAACTTTTCCTTATCAAATGCCCTTTCCAATTTTTTCTTTTTGTTAAAATTTAGTGTACATAAATTCTACAAGACAGTTTCATCCTGGTACATCCATAGATGTATAAAATATACATTGAACCCTCCTATATTATATACCTATAACTCCAACCTTCCCTCCATTCTTACAAACATAGCTTTGTGGATCTTCGTGTGTGTGTGTGTGTGTGTGTGTGTGTGTTGTGTACGTATACTTTGATCATTTTCATTCCTACCCTCATTCATACCCTCTCCTTTCTACTTCCCTGCTAACTTTCCCCATCCTAGACAGTATACTCTTCATGGTTATGGACTATCATTACCACCACCACCACCACCACCATAGTTGTCATCATCTTAGGCCCAGATTCTTCATATAAGAGAATATATAGTACACTGTGCAGCTATATCACATTTTCTGCATCCATTATTACCTTCTTCTTTGCTTTTATACATTCTACTTGTTCTTTAAGACACAGGCTCAGGTGAATTTTCACCTAGATTATATTTACCAATGCGGTAGAGTTGCACAAATGTTTCAGAAAAGCAAAATTCCCAGAAATATTCCACTTCAATCTTGTTGCCTGGTAGCCAGATTTGGTGAACATCAGAATCTTAAGCAATATCACTCACATTTAGCTTTGACTCTTCCCTTAGAAGGTATGGATATTCCTATGTATTAATATAGGAATATTAACATAATTTAAGTTATAATCTCAATCTTAACATAATCTATGATATTAATATAATCATTATCTGCTAATATATATTTTCTGTTGCCTTCTCAAGTAGACTACTTCTATAATATGAACAGCTCAATCCAACTAAACATATATATTGTACTCTTTTTCTCTCCTCATGGGGTTTATGATCAAGCCTCCCAACTGTGTGTGAAAGGATGTTATGAACTGGCACAGACCTTTTTTTCTGGTGTCAACTCCTGCTATTTAGTCTTTAATGCATGGACTTTGTAGATCCTTCCTACCAGAGACCTTTGCAAATGCTGATATTGATCTCTCTACCAGAAGAACCCGGGTTTCCATCTGGAAATGTGTGTTGTTCCTGAGAGATCCTATGGATATCTTATCTTTTTCTTTGTGTAAAATTATTATTTCTATTTGTTATTTCCTTCATTGCTTCCCTCCCTCCCTCCTTTCCTTCCTTCCTTCCTTCCTCCCTCCCTCCCTCCCTCCCTGGTAATAGTATTAGCAAGGAAGAAAGGTTTGGGCATCACCAGCATACACATAATGATTTGAAAACATGATAAGGGATTTGCACTTTGTCTTTTCACCTCCCTATGAAGGTAGGGGATCTGTTTGGTGCTCTTCTGTATCTATTTTATATAATAGAATGTAGTACATTTTCTTTGCTCAATAAACATTTTGAATAAATGAATGCACCTGTAAACAACATGTAGTATGTCATAGAGTATAAATACTTTTTGTGTAGTTTGAACTCAGGGTCTTTCATTTGCTCAGCAAACAGTCCACTACTTGAAGCATAACATTGGCCCCTTATGTTGTAATTATTTTTCAGATAGGATCTCATAATTTTGCCCAGGGACTGTGTTTCTCCTACCTAAAGTCTTCTGAGTAGCTAGGATTGTAGGTGTGAGTTACCATACCCAGAGTATAAGTACTTTCTCAATATATGAAACCTAGTTAATAGAGAAGACAATACAGTATCTGATATACAGTCATTTCTCAATAAACACTGGAGAGATGATTGGCATGTTAACAATAATTCACCATGGAACCCAAATGTGCATTTTCAGGAACAGAATAGAGAACAAATAGTTATGCAACACATGGGTTTCCATCTTTAACTTTTTATTTCAAACTAGAGTAAGCCTGGACTCTCCAGATAAAACTGAATAGACAAGAAGTTTGATTTGCTGGAAACTTCAGCTTTCTGAGGAAATCTTGGGCAGTAGAGAAAGATGCTCCAACAGTTCTTTGGCAGGAAGAATGCTGTAAGGATGGGGGGAAGGGAAAGGATTCATAAGAGAAATGAATTCCCACTTCTAGGCAGAGATACCTGCTGAGAAGCTCTTCTCTTTACTTACAACCAAGCAGGAAATGGGCTTGTTTTTCCCAAAGGGTGCAAGGTAAATATTCTAGAAGCACATCAATTACTTGTCCTCTTACTATTCCCCTCTTTCTAGTTTTCAATCCAAACTTCTTTCACCTTTGGCTTCCTGTCCAGGTCCCTTCAGAGACTTTTGTTTCCCCATTCCTTTCCTGTGTCTGCTTGCTACTGTCTATCTACTCTCCCTTCTGAATTCCCATCTCTTTGTTCAAAAACCACTCCCTCCCCCCAAAAAAAAGAGGAGATGAGGGGAAAAGATGCATATGGTATCCCACTGGGAGAGAATTGAAGGAAAAGAATTGCCAATTTTGAAGAGCCTTTCCCTTTTTTATTGCAATGTTTTGTGCCTGCCCGTATCAAATCTTTAAAAGATACACTAAACATTAATAATACATAGTTTGCTTTGTTCAATTCAATTTTACCCTGATCCAAAGGGCTTGGAATCCAAGGTGCAGGAGCTTGTTTATTCCATGCTTCACAAATAACAGGATGATTGCTCCTACCCGTTTCTCTACGCCTCTGTTCTCCTTAGTTTTGTTTTCTGGGTGCAAAATCATTTCAGTTGGTTTGGAAGCTCTGGCAGCCTCTGTTAGGACTCATTGTGAGCCATTTCTCAGCTGTAGCCTGCTGTGAAACCCACAGGGGCCCTTCCTTTTCTGGCAGGACCTTTGGCTGCCTATCAGGACTCATAACTTGCCAATTGCCTTAGAGAGAGAGAGAGAGAGAGAGAGTGTTTTCTTTTCCTGTGTCAGTACTGGGACTTGAACTCAGGGCTTCTCACGCTCATTTGGTTTATTTTGCTCAAGGACAGCATTCTACCACTTGAGCCATATTTCCACTTATGGCATTCCTTTCCGGTGATTAATCAGAGATAACTGTTTTTGTTTGTTAGTTTTTTTTGTTTTCTTCTCAGGATGGCTTCAACCTGTGATCCTCAGATCTCAGCCTCCTTAGTACTTAGGATTATAACTGTGATCTACCAGGGTCCACTGCAGATCTCCTTTAGGATGCTTGCCCTGGTCAGCTTGGATAGCAGGAAGGGTTGCTTCTGTTTCCTTCAAATCCAAGGAGCCATTCTCAGTGAATTTTCTGTAGATGCAAAAAGGGCAAGGGCAGCTGGTACCAGTTGGGTTTATTGTCCCAATAGCCCAGTGAGTTATACTTACACTCCACTTGCTGCTACGATGTTTAAAACCACATAATTATCTCCTTAAAAATAGATATCTATCTCCTATTTTCTGTGGTGTTTGTGGTGGTGGGCATTTTGCAGAAGTGTGAAATAAAATTTGTTTTGGGATGAAGAGTGAGTTCCAGTAAAAAAAAAAAAAAAAGAAAACCAAACTTGATCCTTCTATATTTCATTGTGGTATTTTTCCCCTTTGGCAGCAAAAGAAAAACAAGGATTCCTTTCCTTTAACCCTTGTTCTTTCCTTTCCTGTCCCTTGCCAGGTTGATGTTGGGGAAACCCTAATAATTCTCCAAGAAGATAGTTCAGCACCAGGAATGGTGACAAAAGCTCAAGAACTGGAGTGTCTTTATTTGGCAGAAGAGAAGCAAACATGACAAAGAGTGGGCATTTTTTGGTTTGGAAGATTTCCATGCTTTCACTGACAACGCATTTAAATCCACTATGAGGGGGCATGGCTGTCCTGTGGGAAGAGCCAACCACATCGCAAATGATCATTTGGGTTTTTTTTCTAAACAAGCACTTGATGCCCAATCTTCTCTCCACTCGCCATTACCAAAAGGTAATACACCAGTCGTATGGGATTGGAACATGGTGTCCAGCACATCTTTCTTTAGGAAGAACAAGAGGAAGCTCTTGATTTGGCTTAAATTCCATTTCAAACACCCTGTGCTTTGAGATAGAAACTCAAAATCGACAGGAACCAAATGTCTACCGAAAAAAAGATTTTCTGTGTTAACAAGTGTAGATTTCCCCCCAAGTGTGTTTTACTACAAGTTTCAGACTTTGTGGCTGACCTGATCACTTGATTTATATTTGAATTACTCCAGTCCACATTTTCCTTCCACCCTGACGCTGATCTGTACACTTGCAGAGCATCTATCCATTAGGTCTCTCCTGATATCTGAGTGACAAGGCCAATAACACTGATACCGATAAAGATGTGACAAATACAACCTCAAGTAGAATATTACTGTTTTAAAAGAGACATGTGATACTCTATGGGGAATAAGAGAAAGAAGTCAAAACTACCATAGATATGGTTTGCAAGAATATTTGCTCCAAAATGCTGAAATAAGAATATAGGATAAAGGTTGGGAAGGTGGCTCAGTGATAGAGTGCTTGCCTTGCATGCATGAGGCCCTGGTTTGATTCCTCAGCACCACATAAGCAAAAAGAAAAAAGTCGGAAGTGGCGCTGTGGCTCAAGTGGTAGAGCACTAGCCTTGAGCTGAAGAGCTGAGGGACAGCGCCCAGGCCCAGAGTTCAGGCCCCACGACCGGACCCAAAAAAAAAAAAAGAATATAGGATAACCCATTGTAATAATGAGATGTACAAGAACTTTACACCTTTGTCATACAAGACACAATGTTGAAACTTTACAACTTTGCTGGGGGGGGGAGGTAGTTGGGAGGCGAGGAGGGAAGGAATGGTAGGGGAAAAACAAAGGAGGATATAACAATGCTCGATAGGAAATGGACTCATTACCTTGCTCATGTAACTGTAACCCCTCTGTACAGTATCTTTATAATAAAAATATATTAAAAAAAGAATAATTGCTCCAACGTGGCATCTGGCAATGACTCAATACCAGAGCATAGGAAGTCAAACTACATGTCCATCAATTAGTTCTCTTCCAGAGAGCCTCACATACTGACATCTTTCATGGAGTCATGGAGTGATGGCTGGTAGTGTAGGAGCCATCTTAGGACAATGAGGTAGTGAAACATACAAAGGAAGGCATGTTGAATTACCATCTCTTTCTGGAACTCAACGTTTTGGTGTGAGACAAATAAAATGTGTGTGTGTGTGTGTGTGTGTGTGTGTGTGTGTGAGCAATAGTGGTGAAATTCTGTTCCTTGAGTTTGCTAAGCAGGCACACAATGAGTCTCACTCTACCTTACCCTGTAGCTTTTCATTTTGTTTTATTTTATTCTGCCTCTGGCTGCTATGGACCAGGATTGTTTTACTCATACCTCTTGCATAGCTGGGATGACAAGTATGTACCACTACATTTGGTGTATTAGTTGAGATGGGGACCTGGACATGGTTGTTTCTTTCTTTCTTTCTTTCTTTCTTTCTTTCTTTCTTTCTTTCTTTCTTTCTTTCTTTCTCTCTCTCTCTCTTTCCTTTCTTTCTTTCTTTCTTTCTTGCTTGCTTGCTTGCTTGCTTGCTTGCTTTTTTCCCCCAGTTGGTCTCAAGCCATGATCCATCCAGTCTCGGCCTCACAAGTACTTGGGATTATCTTTTTCTCAGAATGCTCATTTATTTACTGAATACTTAATAGTTGTCTGATATTGTTCTAGTTGAAATAGTGTACAATAAACAAGACTAATTACTCCATAGCAATTTGGTTTCTAGTGGGATTACAAAAGCAGAATAAAGAGAATTCTTTATACTGTTTCTTTTTCCTTTTTTCTTTTTACCAGACCTGGGGCTTGAACTCAGGGCCTGGGTGCTGCCCCTGAGCCTCTTTGAGTTCAAAGCGTGCTCTACCACTTGAGCCATAGCACCACTTCTGGCTTTTTCTGAGTAGTTTATTGAAGACGGACTCCAAGTCTCACGGACTTTCCATCCCAGGCTGGCTTCAGTCCTCAGATCTCAGCCTCCTAAGTAGCTAGGATTACAGGCATGAACTACTAACACCTGGCTTAAAGAGAATTCTTACTGTCGTATGTGTGTGTGTGCATGTGGTGTGTGTGTGTGTACGTGTGTGTGTGTGTGTGTGTCTTTGGTGGTAGCGAAAAATGCAAGGAAAGCAACAGAGCAGAGAGGAAATGAAGGGAAGAGAACTGGGAATGGAATCACAGGGGTGGCAAGGTTGCTGTTTCTTGGAGGCAGATCTTGAGAAGGTTATACTGATTTAGAAGTTGTTATACAGAGGAGAAAGAAGTATCCAAGGGCTGGGAAGGTGGCTCAGTGATAGAGCGCTTGCCTTGCATGCATGAGGCCCTGGGTTCGATTCCTCAGCACCACATAAGCAAAAACAAAAAAGCCGGAAGTGGCGCTGTGAGTCAAGTGGTAGCGCGCTAGCCTTGAGCTGAAGAGCTGAGGGACAGCGCCCAGGCCCAGAGTTCAAGCCCCGCCCCCCCCAAAAGAAGTATTTGAATAGGATTTATGCATGTTTTGAGAAATAATATTTTGAACAGAGGTTATGCCCTGAACTTCAGGAAGCATTTTTGCTATGTCTGCCAAGGACTCAGAAAAGAGCTTTCTTAGTCACTAGTGGAATTAGCAGCACAGTGAGAGAAGTCAGGTAACTAGGGCAAGTGAGACCTGAGGTTTCAGATCCCTTGTTTTTGATTCTGCAATTCACCAAAGCAACTACCAAAAACATAAAAGAAAAATTAGGCTGCAACATGGAAGTGGGAGGCAACACCTCCTGTATTTTTCCTTTTTCCCTCCAGTGTGTGTGTGTGACAGTTCAATAGAGTTGTTTGTAGTTGGTTGTCATGAACAAATTCCACTGCAAACTTTCAAAATATGTTGACTAGGATTCTACCTCTTGAGTGGAATGGAATCAGAAAGTATGAACAGTATTTCGTGAATTTAGGAGGCATTTGTCTAAATATTGTATCTGTTTTTACAGATTTTATTTTAACCCACTACCCTAAATAAAAGGAAAATATTTTATTTTAGTAATTCCATTTCAAATCAAAAGATTGGTTGCAGGATTTAAACAATGTCTTAAAGTGACTTTCCATGGGTTATAAGTTCAAAAGAAAATAAACTTGCGCAATTTCACATGCAAGGTTAACCATATAACCGAAATCCTAGATATGAAGGACAAAGACTACCAATCAGTTCATATTCTTAGGTAGGAGTCTCACAGCCCTGGTATATGTCCATGGGTGGCCACATTTCCCATTTCCTTTGAATGGAATCTAACTGGGCATTGATTATATTGAAAGAACAAACCAATCCCAACTCAAGATTTTTGCCATGCAGCTTCAGATTCACTATTTGTCTATTCAGGACAGAAGAATTACATAAAATTTGCCCTCAATGTACCTGACAATGATGGCTATGGATGTTAATGCTTATCCAGATTGCTTAGCCATACACCTACTCTGCAAATGCCCCAGAGAGGAAGAATGTAATGAATTTGTGCATCAGGATATAGTGGGCTGTTTTGCTGGATACCCTGAAAAATTTGTGAAAAAAATAAACATTCACATCCCGAGTGAATTTTCTAAGGTCCAAACCTTAGAAAAGATGAAATCCAACAGAGATGGATCTATGCAACCCAAATTAACATTGAAATGTGGGTATACTTCCTGTGGAGAGGCTATCTTCTCCTTCTGGAGATTCTGTGGATAGGTTACCCCAGCGGATAATAGCACACCTGACACCTAGCTCAGGGCTGGTTAGCTAAAGAGCAAGCAAAAACCCAAACTAGTGCAGGCAGTGGAGCTTTAAAGGTAAGGATGGGAAGGTCCCAGTTGCAGGGGGTTGGAAAAAGCATCTCTCTTCCAGGCAGATGATGGCACACGAACAGAAGAAGCACCCAAGCAGTTGCAGTTCAGCTGACAATTTGAATCAAGCACCACCAAGGCTAAATGTGACTGCTTTTGCCTGCCATCCTGGCTCCCTCAGAAAAGCTGAGGTTAAAGGCTTTTCATGAGTCAAATGGGTCTTACCTCAGTGCTATGTTAGGCATAACTTTGTTAGACTGGGCATAACATGATCATCCCAGGAGTGGAAGTCTATCAGTTACCAGTGGAATGGGGAACTAGCTCATTTTACAAATGAGATGTCTGAGAGGACATAGGGTAATTTCATTCTGAAAAGTCCAAACTCTAGAACCCAAAAGCTTGGGACTGAATCCTGATTCAACTCTCACTATTTGTATGATGTTAGGTAACTAGATTATATGTCCATGTCTCAAATCTTTAACTGAAAGATAGGTATAACTAATAGTGATTATACTGTAGATTGTTTTTAGTATGAAATGAGTTTTTTAAAAGTTTTTTTTGGTCAGTCGTGGGGCCTGAACTCTGGGCCTGGGCGCTGTCCCTCAGCTCTTCAGTTCAAGGCTAGCACTCTACCACTTGAGCCACAGAGCTACTTCCGGCTTTTTCTCCTTATGTGGTGCTGAGGAATCAAACACAGAACCTCACGCATGCAAGGCAAGCACTCTACCACTGAACCACCTTCCCAGCCCCTGAAATGAGTTTTATTCACAAAACTTCAGTAGCTACTGCAGAAGACAAGCTTAATTCATTAGTTAAGTATTAAGTGTTAGTTATGATTGCAGGAAATTATCATCAAGGGATGCTTCATCCATAGGGAATAATATTTGAAGACTAAGCCAGCATTCTTAACAATATGCTAGCTTTTGGGAAACAGAATGAAAAGCATCTGACAGGACCTTAGCCATACAGGATCAAGAAAACCAAAGGATAGGCCTATTTATCTTGCGTGGGGCTTGAAGTCATGTTTGAAGGAGCAGTGAAGATGAAGGTAATAAGTTGTGAAATGTATATCTAGAGTTGCTTAATTACCTCATGCATCAAATCAGGATTCGGGACACTGATGCAATAGTGAAATCTAAAAGTGGGAAAATCAAGTGGTCCTGCAGAATGTGTAGGGAAATTAAATTGCATCATTAACCTATACCCCAAAGTAGCACCCTATCTTGTCTTGTCATGCCTCTCCTCTTTTGACTGAAATTAGGAGTTGGTATTTATCATTTTTTTCCAGTTTATTGGTTAAATATTTAAAATCTTCACCCAGTTTGCTAAGTGTAGATTGCTGGGTTGAAATATATACATTTACATCAACCACAACAATTTCTACCATCAGTTAAATTTAGACAAATTTGAGAAATTCCACCCCCAGAGAAAAGATTACTGTTAATTTAAAGATTGGTTTATGAGAGAGCTTCCCAAGGTGATGTCCAATAGGAGACAAGAGGATTTTGAAGAGATCCACCTCTGGGTATTGAGTGCTCAGCCAGATGGTTTCCTTTATATAATCTGATACGTGGTCACTATGCCAGAGTGCTGGGGACTATTCTATAGAACAACATCTTTGTTAGCTCTCCATCTTTAGGAACTATCATTGGCCAGTTGTCTTTGATTTATTCAAATGTCATAGCTCTTCCATGTTTATTTAATGAACTGGGCCCAGACAGATGGACATTTTTTCAATTAGCACATATTAGTTGTACAAAGTAAGAGGATTATGTCCTTTGTACATGTGCATATAATGTACATTGAACATATTAATATTAATATTAATAACCCTCCCTTCTCTTCTTCTTTTTGTCCTCCAGATCGACAGCCTTGCATGCCAGGACCATGGCTATGATGACCAACTCAAACAGAAATAATCACAATGCCACATGATTGCCCTCACTCCTAACATGTGCATGCTTTGTGTCCTGTGCCAATATTGATAGCTGTTTCTCTCAGAAGAATTTCTAGTCAATTAACTACCTTCTATTTACTATGGTCCTAGTGTTATGGGAAGGAGCATATTCATATTTGGCTCTGCTGGAGACACTAATGTAATTTTAGAAGATTCTGCTTCCTTATCCTCCCTGTGAATGTTGCTATAGGAGGGAAAAACCAAGAAAATCTAGGACTGATGAGGAAAATGAGTATGCACTATTAAAAATATTATCCTGGAAGCCTAGACTGGGGAATGGACAGGATCCTAATGGGACTAACAGAGAAGCCTTTGTTTTGGATTCACTCTGTGGATCTGCACATGAGTTTCCCAAAGGACTTAGTTTCATTCCCCTGCCATTTGCTCGGCTGACACCAAGAGGACATCTAAGCTTCATAGCTCCCCACCTCGTTGTGGTTGATCCATTCCTTCTCCTTCCATGCTTATAATTTCTTTTTTTCTTTCTGATACACCCCTGTATTTTAGGCCCTCCCTTCTTCACCTTGCTTTCACTTTTTAAGACCCAATAGTTTCATTCATCACTCCCAATATACCTTTCCATTTCTACAATGTCCTCATCTCCATCTGCTTTCTTTGCCACTGTCCTTGGCTCCTCTCCCCTTTGGCCCTGGCCCCTTCCTCCCTCCTTTCCACCCTCTTCTTGCTTCTCTTGAGCTCTGGTTCCTCCTGGTACCCTTCTTGGATGCCTTCCTCAGAGCACTCTGTGTGACAGAATGGGGACACTGAAAGCAGTTACAATAATGTCAGCGGCTCAGGGGAGAAAAAAACGAAGGAGAAAAAGGAGAAAAAAAGAAAACCACAGACGGTTTTAATTAGATATCCGTGCCACTGACTCACACTTAATATGCGATTTTTAAGCCCTTTCATTGTTAAGCTAAATGAGAGTTTTATTTAAATGTGGACATGTCAGGGAGAAGAGGGAGGGTGATTAAGCAACGCTGAAGTGTGAACTCCTATTTCCCAGTGTCCTGAGAGACTATGGAAGCAAACGTGTGGAATGGTGCGTATTGGCTTCACGCCACTCATGCAAGATGAGGAGGAGGAGGAGGAGGATGACTTCATTCTACATGGATGAATGGTCTCCGGTTCAAAAGTAGTCCCAGGCTAGGGCTAGGACCTCAGACATGTAAATTCTAGCTACTCAGTAGGTTACAATTCAAGAATCACTGCTCAAAGCCAGCCTGGGTCAGAATGTCTTTGAGACTCTTACCACTATTTCACCAGCAAAAAGCTAAAATATGATCTGAGTCTCAAATGGTAGAGCACCAACCTAAAGCAAAAAAGCTAAGGGATAGTGCCCAGGACTTAAGTGCAAGCTCCAGTACCAGCACACAGAAAAGGAGTGTCACAGCTTATATCATAGTTGATTTCCCCCCACAATATCCTAATGCTATAGAGCTGACTGGCAGTCCTCACTGTTCCAATGGGAACTAGAAAACAAATAAAAATAGTGTATGTGACATAAATCCAGATGCTTCTCCTGGTGAGCAATGCAGTCACACAGGACTTTCCCTCTGTTTATTAGCTGACAGACGTGCTGTCTTGGCCCTAATGAAAATGGGTTGCTCATAGAAGCAATCTGAATTTGCTCAAAGGGTGTTGTGCGCATGTACGGATCACAATGAAACTCTCTCATGTTATTAATGTTTAGTATAAAAGTAATGATAAACTAATATGTGTAATTTTAATGTTTTTATTAAATATATCCTGGTTTAAAAAATCATGCAATTAAAAAGTAATTTGAAAAAATGAATACCCCCTTTTATGATGGCATCTTATAACTTTTGGGGTTCACTCAATGCAAAAATTTTCTTCTGTGTTGTTATTAGTATTTGGACTCAGTGATAGACCTTGAAAAGTCATAAATCACAACACTCACTGAAATCATAATTACTGTAACTATGACCGCTAGGATGTACTGATAACCTATGTTTTGCAGACAGCCTGCATGTCCCCATACTGACAATTGTTTCACTTTAATTAAGTTTAAATGGTTGTACAAAGGAGTTTCAATTCAGCATGTTAGTTTATGAGTACAATGCATCTTAATCAATGTCACATACTCAGGATTTCATGCATCATATCACCCATAAGAATACAATTTTATTTGCAAGTAGAATCTACAGATGCACTAAACAAACATATTGTGATTGATATTAATTCTCAGGCTGCAGAGATGTGTCAATATTATGAGTGTCAATAGTTCTAAAATCCTCAAAGTAATAAATAAAAAGTAAATAAATACCTAGGAATCATCTCTTAGTAAGTGATACATCTCTGATTAGAATCATACTTTACAGAAACACCAGACATAATTCTGAGAAAACTGAAGGAAAAAAAGAATGCTAAGTATATTTCTAATATTCAACATTTTAAAAAATTCCTCCCAGTTCAATGAGATAGGAAAATTAATTCAATGGCAGAATAAATTAGTCTTTATAATTTAAAAAGAACACACTTTTCTACCTTAATAGCCCAAGTATTTTATATATTCTACCATGATTACAAACTTGAAGGATGAGCTACATATCTTCTAAAGTAACCTAATAGATCTAAGACACAACACTTTCTTTCATGTACCCTTGATAAGAAAGAAGAGAGATACCTTCGTCAAAACAGTATCAGAATAGAACACTCTGACTCATTCTCTAGGATTTTACAAAAACTTTTCTAAGATTTTCTCTAAAAATGATGCTACTTATTATAACCTATTTATTTTGTATAATCAACTTGAATAGTACTACTTGTACAGAAGATGGATTTGATTTAAGCAACAGGGATAATATTCAAATTGTGGCACAGCTTACCATTTTGAAATAGTTTTCTGGGGAAACAGGAAGTAAAAATACATCTCTATTGTGGGAAAGGGAAGTAGGGAGGGAGAAAACTGAGAGAAATTGAAGGAAGAGGTTATACTGTTTAAAAAAATGTAGTCATTACCTGATTTATGTAACTGCAACCCCTCTGTACATCATTTTTACAATAAAATAAAAATAAATTAAAAAAAGATGTACCCTTATAATCCTTTCCTTATTACTTAGATAATAAGGCTTTAACCCAAAGAGAGTATTGAACAATTATTAGTAATACTAGAACTAATTTGAGCATATGAATTAGTTATCCATTGCTGAGTAACAAGTCACATCAATATTATTTCACACCATTTCTGTAGGCCAAAAAATATAGAACTGATTCAGTCCTCGTTTGTTTTTTACATATGGGTATGGGCAGTGTATCATTTGGGACTGCAGGTATGCTTGATTACTGCCACAGAATCTCTTCACCATAGGAGTTATTCTCAAGCATGACAAGATAATGCTGTATTTTGGCTGGGCTTCTCAGTATAAGGACATATTATGTCTTTATGTCATGAAAGCTGGTTCCTCTCAGAATAAGTTATACTAAAAAAAGGGCAAGGATAGATTTTCTGATTTAGCCTTGGGATATGCCTGCCATTGCTTGCATGTGTGCTATGGTCACACAGATCAACACTGATGCAATTTGGAAGAGAACTACCCAAAGGAGTGAATATCAGAAGGTAGGACCCCCAGGGGGGACCCTTTACCAGAGAAGTTACTGTCATAGTGGAACTACAAGGATTTTCAATGTCAGTGCAGCTTCAAACAAGATCCTCAAACCAGTGTCCTGAGCACTATTGTTCAGATTCATTAATCATCACAACATATTAGACACAAATTAACATAGAAAACTTCTGTGGAGGGCTGGGAAGGTGGCTCAGTGGTAGAGCGCTTGCCTTGCATGCACAAGGCCCTGGGTTCAATTCCTCAGCACCACATAAGCAAAAAAGAAAAAAGCCGGAAGTGGCGCTGTGGCTCAAGTGGTAGAGTGCTAGCCTTGAGCTGAAGAGCTGAGGGACAGTGCCCAGGCTCAGCATTCAGGCCCCACAACCAGACCGCCCCCCCCAAAAAAAAAAGAAAGAAAAAGAAAATTTCTGTGGAGCAGAAGCCAAAACAAGTAGAAGCCGTCTAGATCCTGAGAAATGATGCTGGAACTTTTCTTATCAACATGTGCTTCCAAAAAAAGAATTAAAAGGAATGGCACAAAGGACAGAGAGTTGAGGCAAGTCAGGATCCATTTCCTATGCAGGTCACACCAGTTTTGAGAATGTATATTGAAAATGTACAGCAGGGAAAAGGAAAAAGATGGTTTGTAAATATTCAAACATGGTTTCCACTGCACAACAGTGTAAATGCATTTAATGTGACTGGACTACACATGGGGAAAAATGGCTAAATTGGTAGGTTTCATGAAGAAAACTTGGCTTCAGGATTCTTACAAAAATATTTACAAATGTCTTGATATCTCAAAAGAAGCAAAAGAAAAAATAGAGTCAACCTCTGTAAAAGGACATTAAGAGGTGAAAGGTAAGAAGCTAGAGGAATACACAGGATCCAAGAAGAAAAGTCAAGATGAACTTACACCTAATACGTTAGACAGAGAGCAAGCAAAGTGGCTTAAAACAAGGGAACTTAAATTATACCAAAAGTACGATGTATTTAATAGAAAATTTCAAAACAGCAAATGAAGGATATATGTTCCAAACATTAGAAAAAATTGTGAATACAGGAAAAGCATATAACCAGGTAGTGAGAGGTATTGACGATGTACATTTCCTCAGAATCAACTATATGAAGCAAGGTATCAAGAACTTCTTATAAGAGCTGGGCTTTGGGGGCTCACCTCTGAAATCTTATCTACTCACGAGTCTGAGATCTGAGGACTGTAGTTGGAAGCCAATGCAAGCAGACAAATCTGTGAGACTATTTCAAATTAACCACCAAAAAGCCAGGGCTGGAGGTATGGCTCAAGTAACAGAGTGCCAGTCTTGAGAGAGCATAAAGTCTTGAGTTCAAGTCCTACTACCAGCACAAAAACATATTTAATATATGTGTTTTTCTAGTGTAGAGATGCTCATATGTGTATATTAAGAGAAATAAACTTATAAAAGCTATATTCATACCTCCATGTAAGACTTTACAACTACAGAGAAAAAGAAAGGAATATTTCCCTGCCCTTAGGTGATAAATGAAGTGCTCAAAAATATAAAAATAAACAAATGAGTCCCATATTACTCTATTTGTAGGGAAAATATTGTGGCCTTTGAACCTTGCACATAGCAATGCACTTGGTGTTGATGGTAAGACCCAGATATTCTCCCAAGGCTTGTTATTGTATCTCAGCTCCAACCACAGCACACATCGGTGATAAATCATCATACAAATAAAGAAATGTAAAATATTCCACACAAATATTTACCACCTGAAAGAAGAAAGCTTATCCTGTGAACCAGACAATAGAGCATTCATAAACCATTTTAGTAAAACTTATTGAAATGCATTTCCGCCAAAAGGAAATGAAAGGAGAAGCTAACTAGTGGCACCTACCAAGAACTTCTGGCATGAAAGACCCCATGGGAACTGTAGTTAAAGAGATGAGTCCAAGGAGTTATTATAAATCTAATAATGGAACTAAATAAAAACATGAATATCCCAATTTCTAACCTTTGATTGTAAGTTCAAAATGTGGTTTGATCAATTCCAAACAACAGAGTGTTGAGGTCAAAATGAAGATAACTGGAGACAATGGCATCTTGTCCTGAATGTGGACACATGGAAACCACATACTGAGCTTGAATAATTAGACCCATACCAGTTCAGAATGCTTCTGGGAAACAGAAAGGTAAGGACCAGCATGAATAAAAACATGGTATTTTCATTTCAAAAACTATGCAGGATAATCAGAGAAATGTGCTTCAAAAGAGCAAGAGATATAAAGCATGAAGGCTACTAGTTAGAACAAAACAACCGGGAAAAAAAAAAAAAAGCTCAATGAAGAACAAATGCAACTATTTTAATAATACCTGCAAGTAGCTTACTTTCCCACTAAAAAGGAAGAATGGCTCAGGTGGTATATTTTTTAATTTTTTTTTACAAAGTGAGAATCAAAGACAAAGGAAAATGTGTTTCCATTCTGTTTACAAAGGATATATTCAAAACAGGTTAATTCTAGTATTTTTAAAAAGTGTTATTAACAAAATAAAAGCAGAAAATTCAGTATTAAAGTTAGAAAAAGTTACATGCAGAACTAAAAAACAAAGTTGGATGCAAGACTAAAATCTTTAAATGTAAAAAGGATCTTTTTATATTGTTGAAAGGAATAGAAGATAATAAGAAAAATAGCTTAATTATTGTGAAATCTGTAAAGTAACAATGTAGAGATAAGATGGAAAGGCTAAACACTGACATCTTCCATGGTTGTTTTCAGTAGCTACAGGGACATGAACAACTCAATGTGGCTAGGCTGAAAGACAGGACTAACTCTGTGGGATAGATGTGAGTACTGTATAGGGATTGTGCAAAGCGTTTACAATTCCTAAAGTGTGTGTGCCCCATTATATGTACTTTGTATGCATGTTTACATCATGTACTTTGTAAGCAGGATTAGAATATGTACATACTATGCACACTGTCACATTCATACATTGCTGTAAATATATATAAACTTGGAAATTGGTAAAATAGTTCTCAAAACTGATCACAAACACATTTCCAAACATTACAAAAAAAGTAAAATAATTGAATTTGAAACAGTAGTAATGTCAGAGTTACACATATACTAGAACTGAGTTAAACAATTTTACAATATATAATTTGTGTGTGTTTTGTGTGTGTGAGTGAGTCCTGAGGCTTGAACTCAGGACCTGGGCTCTGTCCCTGACCTTTGTTGCTCAAGATTAGCACTCTGCCACTTGAACCATAGTTCCATTTCCAGCCTTTTGGTGGTTTCCTACCTGGGATGGCTCAATGCTCAGATTCCAGCCACTTAAATAGCTAGGATTGCAGGAATAAGTCACTAGCCTAGGCTAAAGCTGAAGTTTTATAATGCTGAAACCAAACCTAAGAGATACATTATAGATCCACTGACATCATAAACATAACAGGAGAAATTTTCTTAAGAAAATACTACTAATAATCATAGATATAATAGAAAATGGTTGAGAATGTTGACAGGGGTGACATTGATCAAGATATATTGTACTCATAAACTGCTTTGTTAAGTGACAATTCCTTTGTACAAGTCTGCAAAGATAATTAAAAAATAAAGTAATAGAGGGAGTTAGTACGATAAAACATAATATACACCTGGTGACAAAAGCACAATGAAATCCTTTACTTTCTACAATTAATATATACTAATGAAAGAAAGCAATAGTAAAAAGAATAGAAAAGAAGTCAATACGGGCTGGGAAGGTGGCTCAGTGGTAGAGCACTTGCCTTGCATGCATGAGGCCCTGGGTTCAATTCCTCAGCACCACATAAGAAAAAAGAAAAAAACCAGAAGTGGTGCTGTGGCTCAAGTGGTAGAGCACTAGCCTTGAGCTGAAGAGCTGAGGGACAGCACCCAGGCCCAGAGTTCAGGCTCCACAACCAGACCCCTCACCCTCCCAAAAAAAGAAAAGACAAAAAGAAAAGAAGTCAATATTAGGAAATAATAGTTTAATCAATAATAGAAAAAAATATGTTAGTTACATGAAAATTGTTTCAAGAGTACAAGGATAGTTTAACCTTACAAAATCACTCTGGGTAATTCAATCTATGTTGTATTGATGTCAAACAAAACATTTAAAATGTAGGACATCAAATAGGTGCCAGTAATGCATGGCTATAATCTGAATTACTCAGGAGAATGATATCTGAGGACTGCAGTTCAAAGCCAGCCCAATCAGGAAAGATCTCCCATTAGCCATCAGGAAAATGGAAGTTGCACTGTAGTTCAAAGTGGTAGAGTGTAAGCCTTTAACAAAAAACTCAGGGACAGTGTGCAGGCCCTGAGTTCAAGCCCTATTACTGACTAAATAAATAAATAAATAAATGTACAACATCCATTTCTCCCTCTCTCTCTCTCTTTCTCTCTCTCTCTCTGTCTCACACAAACACACACACACACAATACATCATCAACTAGGCAGAGAAGTGAATGTCTTCAGTCTTATGAAGCTGATCTATAAAACACACATAAAAGAAATATACATTTAATGAGAGATATGAAAAAACTTACTCTTTCTAGAAATTAGACAAGAATTTCAACTCTCACTACCTATATTTAATATTGTATTAGTGCTGTACATGACCAGAAAATAAGAAAAGAGGACATATAATCACCAAGAAGTGAAAGAATGTCCTTGTTACAGAGGCCATAATAATTTGTGTCAGAAAAAAATCTTCAGTAGCCTAAAATTACTAAAACAAGTGAATAAATTTAGAAATGTCACACAATGAAAGGTCAACGTATAAAAGTTAATTTTATTTCTACATTTTTCAATGAGTAATTAAAATGGATATTTTAAAATAGCATTCACCATGGCGTTTTCTAACATGAAAATACTTCGGAACTATTTATTAATGGTTAAAACACTCTTGAGGATTGTTAATCAAGGTTAAATAAAAGCAAAATATATTTTAAGGACTGGAAAACTCAATACTGTTAAGAAATCAATTGTTCCAAGGTTGATCTATAATTTAACTATATTCACTCAAGTATTTGCATCTGGATTGGTATGTATTGAAAAACTGACAATAAAATTATATGGAAATTGAAAAGACACAGATAGGGCACTATTTTGCAAAGGACAATGACTTCAATTCATACTGTCTGATTTTAGGACATTATAACTTTACAGCCAGAACAATATGATATTGGCACGTAGATAGACTTATAGATTAATAGGAATACAGAGTATCAGCAAAAAGGTAAGTCAATGATCAATTGATTCCTGACACAGAAACCAAGGTCATATATTTGGAAAACGATAGAGTGGTTTTGACAGATGACATTGGATTAACTGGACAAGGTGAATTTCAACCTTTACCCCATATCTGTATATATATATACATATATATGTAATATATGTATATACATTAATATGGGTAATGGGTATCTATTTATAGATCATCTCAAACTTCAACAAAAAGCCTAAAGTTTAAAGAGTCTAGAAGAAGTTTTATTCGTCAATTTTTATAATCTTTTGTTGCTTCCTATAGTTTATGTTATACATAAAGTACTAGAGCTATAAAATATTGATAAAATGGATATCATCAAAATTTAAAACATTGATTCTTTTTGAAAACTACCATTGAAAACAGTAAGAAGACAAAGCATGGGCTTTGGGAAAATATTCTCAGAATATGTATCTACCTTTAGGACATGTACCCTGAATACTGAAGGAACTATTAAAATACAGTGATTAGAAGATAAGAAGAGCCAGAACACTTCAATGAAAACTTTACAGAATACCTACAGTTGAACAATAAGCAAATCAAATATGACCATCTTCATTCATTCATCACCAGAGGACTACAATACCAAATGTATTTTAGAATGTATAAAATGCCTGGCAGTTGAAAGAGAGAATATTGGCAAGCATGTAGAACTATTCAAATGTTTACAAGGTCTGTATAAAAAAATAAAATAGTGGGGGTTCCGGGAAGATGGCGAAGGAGAAGCTGGAATCTGAACAAGCTCTCACATAGAAAGCAGTTTTAGAGTTCCAGTGAACAGTCCTAAGCCAGAGAATCACACCAAGTGTGCCATCACAGGACAGAGAGTTAAGCAAGAGAGGGGAAGCCAAGGCAAGGAGACACATCTGAGCTCTTGCCAGCAGCCGCGGCGGCGGCAGGATCTCGGTGGCGACCGCAGGGCACCCAAACCTGAGCCACAGAGAGTCCGGGACGAAGGAGCCAGACGCAGCGGGCGAGCGGACTCTACTCAACACCAGCAAGAACAGACAAGGAGCGGACATCTTCATCCTGCAGTTTGCAGACCAGAGATGACCCAGGATCCAAGACTCAGCGTGAGTAGAAGCCTGACGTCCTCACTCCTTCTCAGGGAGCAGAGGAGGGAAGGCCACCCCTCCCCCCCCCAGCACCGGTGATCTCCATCTTGGATACCGACAAAGCTCGGAGAAGCTGTCAGCTCCAACTCAGGCCTTGGAATAAAACGAGTCATTTAGCAGGTCACAAGAACTTAACGGCGAAGTGACCTGTCAGACTCAGCTCCACCCAGGGAAAAGTCACAGCTCAGGCGCCAGCCATTGGAGTGGCTTTCCTCACTGGGTAACCAGAGCCAGAGGCTGGCTCTCCCTCTAGCAGCCTCCACAATCAATCGAAATTCAGCAAACAGAAACCCTGAGAATGGCTCCAGGCTGGGCTCTGTGAGTTTTTCACAAAATAGCCCCAGGGAAAAGCTACTGTTTGTTGAAAGGCCTCAACTCTACCCAGAAACTAGCCTCATCACTGCACCCCCCTCTTTTGTGATTCTCAAAGGAGATCT
>NW_012267226.1:4982116-5001822 GCF_000151885.1 Dipodomys ordii
AAAAAAAAAAAACCCAAAAAACAAAACAAAACTAAAAAACAAAATGCTAGAAGTGACTCAAGTGGTACAGCACCAGCTTTGAATGAAAAAGTCAAATCAGTTTAAACCTTTTCACTAGTGCATGCATGCACACACATACCACATACACACAAAGTAAAAAATGTAGAAGTCTACCATTGAATTCAATCCTAAATAATATTTACCCAGAGAAAAATGTAAATTTTGTCCATAAACATTCAATACAGAAATGTTCATAGTAGCTTCATTCCTAACAGTAAAAAAAGTGAAAGGGACCAGATGTCCATTAACTGGTAAATGAGTCTCCAAATACAGGTTTATTATATAGCATGATAACAATAAGAATAAAGAAAAAACAATGTGTACTACAGGAGTGAAACTCAGGGGCTGAGTAAAAACATCTAGAAAGAACTACATATTCTAAGATTATACACAGGTTTATGCATATGCATATATATGCTCAGATATATTATCTAGATGTAGATGTTTCCATGTAGAATTCACATATATTTTTATAAAGTATCATTATATATGCATGTGTAGGAATGTTTATTTTAGAGAAATAAGGAAGGATAAGTTTCCTTATATGAAATTCCAGGAATAAAATTTAATCTATAGTAGAATAATACTAGTGTTTTCTTATTAATCTTTTCTCTTTAGGAAAATAAGAATAAGAAGTTTAAGGTGACTTTCTGAGCTAATGGTTAACATCTTCTATCGTGCCTGGGAAGGATTTATAGAATACATACATGAATCACCACTATCATATGTATTTAATGACAAGGTATTTCCTATGTTTATGTTCTTACCTTGTGTTCATTGATTAGCAGTTCCTGATTCCCATTGCTGATTCTTCTTAAGCTAATTTTGCTGAATTCGTTGGGGATCAAAAAATTGATAACTAACAAAGTATAATCAAAGAAGTTTTCTTAGTGCTTAGGCATAACATTCTTCAGAATAATGGGTAGAGCTGCTGAAGGATATTAAAAGAAGAAACCAAGTTGACTTCTGTCAGAAATCTGAGAAAATTCCTATGGAAACACAAGAGCATATGAAGTAGGAACTGGAGATCTTGGATATCGTGGAGTTTTCAAAGACAAAAGATGGCTGTACTAAGGACTAAAATAAAGACAGTGTGGAGCATTACTCAATTCTCATCTGCCAACATTTAATAGTAATACCTACTTACTACATTTATCTTTGGGGATTATTTTGAAGATACGGGTAAAGATTTAGGTTACATTCAAGCACTTTCTTGGTAGATGTGAGCAAACTTATTTCCTTTGAATGCAGTATCTTTATTAAATTAACAGCAAGTGAGCTCAGTTTTATTTGGGTACAACAGCTTCACACTTTCTAAGACAGGCCCCTTTGGTATTTCCAATTATAATTTCTATGTCTTCCATTCAATTGTCTTGTCTATCTTGTTAGTTCTGTTTCTCTCATTGTTTCTTTGATGAGCTCTGTATCTGTTTCTATGTGTCATTTTACTAGTCATCTCTTTCAGAATGCCACCTGCATACCCTCATTTTCCACAGGTAAAGTGAGCAATACTCTGCTGAGATCCTATACCAAGGAACAGAGGATACTGAGCTTAGGAGATGAGACCAGTTACGTAAGCATCTACTTGCCATGCTGTCCTGATAGAAATTAGAATGTTTTATTTTTATTGTCTTAATGTCAAGCAAGTATCTGGTAAGTAATGTGTCAATCACATTATTTTTTTTTCTTTTGAGTAACTAGTAAAGTGAGTGAATAAGTAAATAATTGAGAGACAGTTTTTCTTTTTGTTCCAAGTGCAATCAATTGAACCAGACAAGGCCTCTACTTCCTCCTCTGTAAAAAGGATATAGTAGGAAATGGAGGTGTGGCTCAAGAGGAAGAGCCTTGAGAGAAAAAGCTGAGCAAGAGTGTGAGGCCCTGAGTTTGGTCTCCTATTTCGGCATTAAAAAAGGAGAAAACATAAAAATTAAAAATTATACCAATCCCTTTCTTCATTTTCTTCACATTAGCCTATTTTACTCACTTCTCTGTCTTTCGACAGAAGACTTTCGTGAAGAAGGAGTGAGGTGAAATCAATATATGTAAAAGATAATTTGGAGAGTCCTGTCAATGACAATGGTGGGAAGCTACTGTGCTGTTTTGTCAGACTGAAAGTTTTATGTAGTAAATAAGTGCCAAAACCTCAGAAGTCTGAAAAGTCTGGCAAATCTGGAAATCATGAAGAGTGTCTATGGTCTGAAACAGCAATAGGGGAGTCCAGTAGAAATTTGGAAGGGCAGGAATTTCTGTGGATCCCTGTGAGGCACCAGAGGACACCACTTTCAGAAATATTCAAGGTAGGAGAGGTATCTGTGGCGCCCAGGTCCTTGGCACTTGATGCAGAATGGAGGTACAAGAGTGGTTGGGACATGCTTACACTGTGACTCAAACTCCTTTGGCCTTTGCTACCATTGTATTCTTGTCCCCGAGACTGGAATTCCTTTTGAAAAGAGATTCTGAAGTGTTATAGGAATTTTTGAGCTGGGTCATGAATACAAAGAATGAGAAAAAAGATGGCAGGTATAAGGAAGAGAACGAAGTATGGACTGGGTACAGGTATGGCTCAGGACCACAAAGCTCCAAATGTCTTGCTGTCTGATGCTCCCAGCTTCACACAGCCCCATGATTCTCTGGAGAGAGCTCAGTTCTTCATTAGGAGGGAAACTTTCACTGCAGATGTAATCACGGACTCTGATTCCAGTTGTGCAGGGACAAGTAAGCCTGGCTCACTGGAGCAGACGGGAAACCCTAGTGAGCCTGGGGGGTGAAAGCGTTTATGAACTACCATGGTAGGAAGGGCAGAGATAAGCTCAACAAAGTATATGGGGAGAGGAAGAGATCTAAAGAGGCAGAGAATGAGTGGTATGGTTACATTCATTACTTAAGCATTTATCTTAGGAAGCAAAATCATTTAGAGTGTCTTTATAAACTGTTTTTAGCACTCCCAGGAAGTTACTCTCACCCATCAGGGGTTCTGGAGAGAGGAAACTCTTGATGGTAGGAAGAAGGAAAATAAAAGGAAGAAGAAGAAGAGAGAGAGAAACCAAGGAAAGGCAGGAAAGACTACAAATTGCTTCCTCTGGCTAGTGAAGTTTCACACTTATCAGGGTACCAGACAAGACATGTGATACTGGGGTGGGGTGGAGGTGGGGGTGCTTGGTGGTTTCACTAGGTATTTTGCAAGAGATCCAATTCCCTCACCTCCTCACCCAATTCTCATTCTTGTTAGTGTGTGAGTCAATCACAGCCTCTGGCTCTGAAGCTTGGCTTCAAAGTGACCATCAACTAACTTTTTCTTAATGAGATGCATTCCCCTAGATGATCCAGTGGAGGTTTTGTCTCCCTCCAAGGCTGGAATATTTGTAAAACTAGAGAGCCTACTCCAATTAAAAGGTTCCAAGCTACTCTCTCCATTTCCTTTCCCTCCCTCCTCTGAATCCTTTATGTTGAAAGGCAGCTAATTAACCATGGCCATTGCTTTTACAGTCAGGAGGTAGGCACACCTCCCCTACTCTCACACACATTGCATTTCTGCAGTCATTTTCATCCTCTTGCATGTGGGAACAAAGGCTCAGCACTGGTGGACACCTTGATAATATATATTCTTAGGAGGAAGACAAAAAGAAACAGCTCCAGCAATGGACAGGAATCACAGCATCTTGGTGGCTGCCAGACAGATGCTTGCAGTAAGATGTGAAGATCATTCTCTCGATTTGTCAAAGTCAAACTTCATGTGTCAAGGCAAGTCACTTCTGCTGTGAGCATTCTTTGTAATGCTAGTTTTCTATACAGGCTTCTGGTTTCCTTGAAAAGCTTGATTGATTAGTAATGGAACACCCAAATCTTAGGTCTCGATGCTCTAGAAACCTAGAGCAAGACTTACAATTTGTTTTTCCATGTAGAAAAATGGAACAATAAAATCTACTGAGATTGATTTAAGCAGTGGGAGCATGATAAGGAAGAGCATAGAGCAGGTGAGTTTGTTCTAAATATAGTGTGTGTGTGTGTGTGTGTGTGTGTGTGTGTGTATGGTATATGAGGGAAAGCTAGAAGTGTTGGTAGGAAGTAAGGGATAAAAACATGGCATCCCCAAGACAGAGGGGAAGGTACTGCAAAGAGACTGGTTCTTCTTCCCATCAGGCCTAGGGATTTCCTCTTGATATGGGCAATAGGTTATAGGTGGATTTGTGACTCAAGGTGGAAGATCCATTCACCAGTTATTTCCATGCTCAGGGACAAAGCAGAAGATCTTGTTAGGAGATCACTTCTGAGCTAGTGCTCAGTGGCAGAGACAATGAGGGCCCCAAGTACAGGGCCCCTCACTGACCAATCCTAGCCCTGGGTTGGAGGAGAATGAATAAAGCAAAAGGCTACTTCTCCTAAGGACTTCATTGGCCTGGGCTCTGAGGGTCCTCTCTATTAGAGAGACTGTATTCTTCTTTGTCTTTTAGTAAACATGATGCTTTACTTCACTACTCCTTTTTCTGTCGCTTAATTCTTCACCTGATTAAGAAAGGAATCTAGACTAACATGGATAGTAACAATGATGCCCCCCGCCTCCCTAGCCAGAGGAAATTAAGGTATGTTAATATAAATAAATAAGTAAACAAATACATAAAGCCTCATCAGTAAGAACATCTAACATCTAGGTGTAGTTTTCTTTTTCAGGAAGGCTCAAGAATGATAGTGAAGAAGATGGAAGACACATGTTTTAGACTAAAGACTAAAAGTTCTTTTAGGTTCTAACGCATAAAATATGAAGTGTTTCAATCAAGATGCATTGCTTGCATAATCTGACCTGTGGAACTGAAGCCTCTTTGGACAACTACTGAATATAGTTTTTATGAAGTGTTTCAATCAAGATGTATTGCTTGCATAATCTGACCTGTGGAACTGAAGCCTCTTTGGACAACTACTGAATATAGTTTTTAAAAAAATTGAAGTACTTTCCCCCAAACTGTTGTACATCAGTTGTACATCAGAACTTGCCTTTGCCACAACGAAGATTTGCTCCTGATTTGTTTCTGGATGGGGCAGCTTGTACAGCTAGATTCCCAGTTTTCTCCTCTCTTTTGCTTTAGCATGAGATAGTATAGACTTAAGATGGTTATATGTATGTACAACCATCCAATAGAAACTCTTGGGTCATCTTTGAAATGTAAGATATTGTACTTGGGACTATAGACCATTGCAAATGTGCAAGTTCCATGTATCCAGACCTGCTCGGTAATGGCATAATATAGAAAAGGAGGAGAGGGATCCCATCTGGACAAGGTGGAGTCAAACCTTTCAAGGAAATGCTAGCAATCAGGCATTAGGTCATTAAGATGAGTTAATTTTTGTAAGTTCACCTAGAGCAGTGAATATGTGGAGAGGCCACAGGCTGGGCTGGCTTCAGTCTCCTAAAGAAATATCCTCCAGGCCTTGCTCATAATAAGCATGAACATTATGCACTTGAGTGTTCCAGGTTGGTGATGAGAAGATGGCATGGTTGGTCCATTACTCAGAACAGAGCTGGTTATTCTGTTTCAGGGTGACTCTCTTATAAGAGACACAGGGAGTGGTCTGCCTGGGGTTTCTGGTTAACGTATCAATTCCACTGCCGCCATCCTACTTAAGTCAGAGCTTGTGGCTTTAATTGGAAGCTCTAAGTGGGTTACTGTAGCTCCAAATGGAGTCACCCTGAAACAGAATAACCAGCTCTGTTCTGAGTAATAGACCAACCATGCCATCTTCTCATCACCAACCTGGAACAGTCAAGTGCATAATGTTCATGAAAGAGACCTTCTTAAAACTGGTTTGCCTCACCTGTCTGGTGGTACATTGTGGTGTTTCTATCTTTCTCTTATAATGTGTTTGCCTCAGATGCACAGCTCCCCTCTCCCCTGCATGCTAAACTTAATCAAAGCTACACTGGCCATTAGGCAGTGGACACTCAGTGTTGCTTATCTTAATTAAGTAAGAAAAGATGACTAATAGAACTTCAAGCCTGAATAAAGGGTAGAGATTGTTAGAAAGTAATGTACATCCCACAAAAGAAATATCAAGGATAGTAGGTAAACAGAGTTGAATCCAAGAATCTATTAAATTGATTCCCAAGGGTGCATACCTTGGGGGAAAACCAGGAAAGAAAGCTTTCTAGGGTTCCTTCAACATCTGGCCGGGCAAAGGAGCTCAGTGTCTAAATTAAAGTGCATTATCTCCAGAGGTGGCTGCATATGTTGGTGTGGAGCCAGGCAGCTTATTATTTTCTATTGAAGCCCACAATTTGAGTTCAGCAGCAAAAGTCACTGTGGACCCACTGCTGAGGCCAATTAGATCTACAGTACTTGTAAAGCTGGTCTCAATTTTATCAGTGTCCGACTGATTTCAATAGCATAATTTGATATAGCAATCGCAGAGAGAAGGCTTTACAACAGGCAGCCAGCAGCACTAGATGCCTTTCCAATTCCAATTTTACACTTGCTATGATACATGTTAATATCCATTCTTATATTATAATCTAAAAAGTATTTGGAATAGAGACTTTCAAATTCCATTCTCCCTTTCTCCATAAAGGAGATGTATTATTACTCATTCTTTTCTGGTTTATAGGCAGTGGAATGGAGAATGGAGATAGAGCTTAAGTCAGTTGAGAAGGATTGATCAGAAATGAGAGGCTCCTAGCTAAAACTAGATGCATGAACATCCTATTTCTAAACTGTCTTGCTTGAAACATTCTATTCATCTCAGAATAAAGTGGCTTGGAATGCTTTGGGCCTGTATATCTCTACTTTGGCCATTTTCTCTCCTCCTTTGTCTATGCTCATGCAGAGTTCTTGATTTCTTAGAGAGACAACTCATTTACTCAAAACTTTGGACAGACTTGCTGTTTCTTGCCTGGAAGGTGTCTACTCAAGGAGGCCCAACACATGTGCATTTCCTGGCCCTTCTTCTAGCTGAACTCTGTTCACTTTTGAAGGTGAAAAGGGTAAGTTTCTGTTTTTCATTCTCAGTGAGGTTACCATACATGGAGATAGTCTCATAAACTGCTTAATGAATATCACTTTCAGTAGATCATAAACACTGCAAAGGCAGGAATCATGTCTGTCTTATGACTGTTTCCAAAATGGAAAGCAAATATTCTTAACGTACCCCATAAAGAAATGAAGGAACAAATAAGAAATAGAAGCTAGGTGCTAGTGGCTCATATCTGTAATCTTAGATATTTGGAAGGTTGAAAATGAGAGGATTGCACTTGGAGGCAAAAGTTCATCTCATAACTGGGAGAGGTGGTTTGTGCTATGTATGAGGTTGAGATTGGAAAGTTTATGGTGCTAGGCCAGCTAGAGCAGAAAAGTCCACAAGACTCATACTCATAGAAAGAGGCTGGAAGTAGTGCTTTATGCCTTGTCATCTCAACTTTAATTTAAAGCCCCAAAAAGGCTGATGTCCAGGTAAACTTGTGCAGAAATAGAGACCATATCTGAACAAATAAGCAGCACAATAAAGGGTTGGTGACATGACTCCATTGTAGAACACTTGCTTTGCAAGTTTATGAGACTGTGAGTTCAAATTGCAGAATTAATAAAAAAGAAACAGAATCAAATAGAGGTAGTGAGATCCTAACAACAGACAGTAGGCTGCATTTCCAATTCCAATGTTACATGTGAGTAAGTTGAATTTTTCACTTGGTATGATAAGAGATATGTTAATATCCATTCTTACATTTATTCTCTGAAATGTTTTGTGAAGAATCTAAGCATCATTTCAATACAAGTTTAATTTCCAGCTGCCCCATTTCTAGCATGCATAAGAAAACTAGAGGATTTCTTATTTCAGCTTTGGAAGTATTAAGTAACATTACTAAGAATGCTCACATTTTAAAGAATCACAGTTCAACATTATGATTGTCCACTCCAAGGTGAATTATTTTACTGGAGAACTTATAAAGGGAGCCCTAGGAAATTATTGTTATTTCTTAGTGAAGGTTTTCCTCTCTGGGAGGAAGAAGGATAGCCATTACCAAGACGTTGTCTGCCCACAGCTCCCAGGTGTCTATTGTTAGGATCCCTTTCTGGAGCCTCAATCCTTGGCACTGGCTACATAGTGACCCTGACTACCAGCATCTGCCAGGATAGCTCTCACTGCAATCCCCAGACTCACACAACAAAGCTTCAGTATCCCAAGGAAGAGATTCTCAGGAATTTATGACTCAATCAACTCACCCAAAAGGAGCATAAATGGGATTAGTTTTAATATTGTTAAGTTGCAAAAATACAGGCATATGTGCATGCCAAAGCGAAAATGTACGCAATCAAAAGGGGAAAACATATGGGTACCCATATGGCAAAAAGCGCATTGCTAGACCTTCCTACACTTCTCTTTTACAACAAGAACCAAAGTTAGTGAACATAAATTTGCTTTGCAAAAATGTGAGAGGAACAGCTTGTTTGCCCATAACTGTTCCACTGAGCAAGATATGTATAACCTTGCTTTCTCATTTCAGACACCTCTTTCTCACACTCTGGGGATTAATTAGGCTCCAAACATGACTTCAGATTAGAAACTAGGATCCAGGCTGCCTTGTAGAGAGACAAAGGAGTGGTAGCAAGGCTGGATGACGCAGCAGGTCAACGAATAGGCAGTTTCTATTAGTGGCTGGAACTTGTACCTGGGGTAGTTAGGAGAGACATGAGGTTGGTAGTTCTTAGCAGGTTTGCTTTAATTAAAGCAGAGGAATAGCAGAGGCCCATGACAGACAAAGGCCCAACTGTGACTTGAAATTGGAGGTTATCCTCCTGTCAGAACAATACTGAGTTGGAGGTGAAAAATGGGTGCTGAGAAAGGAAGGAAAAAGAGAATGCATGATGCCCTTGGTTGCTGAGAACACTTAGATGCATGTTACATTATACCTGATCCAATCTTGAGCCATGGGGCCATCTTTGTATAGCCCCAAAGAGCTCTAGTTGGAAAAATCTGGGACTAAGTTCCTTTTACTGATCCACAATGTTAGTAAGCTGTGAGTCATCTGTCATTGCTTAAACTTTCCATCTGTTTCCTTGCCCATGGCACAGGCAGAATATTTCTTCTATGACCTATTTCAGAGAACTGACAGAAACCCACTCGAGACTAAATTTGTAGAAATATATTAAACTAAAAATTTCTACATAAGCACAGATAACAATTTATTTGCTCTAGGTATCATTCCTGTTTTACTTGGAAGTAATTATTGATTTGTAAGAAATTACAAAAATAATAGTAATGTACACACGTACCCATCACCTAGTTTCTCCAGTGGTGGCATCTTATGTAAGTTAAATGTGTATGTAAATATAAACACATATGAATATGTTAAATACACATGATTAAATATACCAACACATAAATGGACTACATAGATTGATATGATGTATATGAATATGAAATATATAAATATGAAAATGTATATATTCATAGTAACATACATATTATAAGTATATTATGAAACCTTCTTAGATTTTACTTGGTTTACAAGAGCTTACTTTCCATATTTTTGAGCATCATTGAGCATATTTCGGTGACATTTCATCATGTATATAGATCCATGTAACTCCTACACCAATCAAGATATTGACTGCTGAAGGACATAAAGGTTGTTTCTAAACTTGGCTATCACAAATGAAACAACTACGTCATCCCAATTCACAGGAAACTTGCAGAAGCATAAAGTCACTAAGTAAAATGACCCCTGTTTGTCAAGGAACAAAGAAACAAGGCAGACGCAGAATAATAATAACTACTTAGCACTTTTCTCTTGTGGCTGCAGAGCACTGCATTAAATCATACAAACTATACAACTGTACAGTACTGGGGTTGGGCCCAGTGAGCACTCTTCATAGTGCACCATTCCCATGGCCCAGGCCGAGTATGGGCCTTCAAAGACTGCATTTGATCAATGTTTGACCCAACTGTTAAGTCAAAGGAATTGCTGTATTCAGCAACAGTGCTCACTTCCCACCCATTCACTACTTCTTTCTTCAGTCTTTAAAATAATCCAAAGAACTTGGTTAGCTCTGTTTTTCAGACAAGGGACATGAAGTACTTTCTTAAGTTACTTCACTGTTGACAGCTCAGTCCAGATTTCAAATTTCCGTCTATAGGACTTTGAAACCCATGTCCACCTGACTCTACCACCATGGCACTACCATCGAAACAGGGTTGTCACCCTTATTCGGAGTAGCAAGGACATAGCGATTTGTTCAAGAATTTTCTTCTTAGGAATTTCTAGCAACAGTCAATGGCTGCGGTAGAAATGGTCATGTGTTTCTCATCTAGAACCCAGGACTGACAGAATGAGACAGAATTCCCCATCTAGCTGAGCATCATAGCAGATGATTTGCTAGCACTCACTCTCTAGTCCTGCAGAGTTCACTCATAAAGCCACTGCATGCATTATAACCATGCCAACTTTGTCATTTCCCTACCTCCACCCCAACCTGCCTTCATCATCCAGAAAAGTTGATGCCTTATTCAGAGAGAAGTCCCCTTCTTTCCACTAGTTCTTACTTAGAACCAATGGATTTGTTTAAAGGGGACAGCTAAAAGGAGTAGGAAGAATTGACTATTAGTAGTCTGACTGGTGGGAAGTAAGGAAAACTGAGGAATTGGGAGATAAACAAATAGGATAATTTATACGTTGTAAGGGCATTCCTAGTTACCTCAGTCGCCAGGCACAAACGTAATGTGAATGTTCATGTTCCATTACAAAGATGAGGCTAAATGGCATTCACTAGACTGCAAGAAACTGAAGGGAACCACGTACAGGTTTGAAGGGCTTCCATTAAAAATGACTCAAGTCATTACATAAAGGAGCCAGCTGCAGTTACCTAGAAATTTCACTTCTGCAAAATAATTCATTCACATGTTCCCTGAGGTATTGTTGTATATGAGCAGATTGTCTGAGCAACTCACTCACAGGTGAATGGCTGTTGTCTTAAAAATCTCAGTGGAGAAGAGACAGAAGACTTTATTTTGCTCTCCACACATCTGGCCTTTCCAAATATGTCACCGGAAATGGGGACAGATGTGGAAGGTATTGGAGTAGATTACTATGGCATGAAGAAAGAAAGATAGCCCTCCTCAGAACAACAGCATCTTGCATAGATTCCCTCTACCAACCCAATCTCTAGAACTCTGCTTTCAAACATCTCATGTGTCCAGAAAAAAAAACAGACCAAATTCGCTTTGATTCTTCAGGAAGATATCAGAAAATATGTATTGAGGCTGGGAAGGTGGCTCAGTGGTAGAGGGCTTGCCTTGCATTCATGAGGCCCTGGGTTCGTTTCCCCAGCACCACATAAGCAGATAAAGGCCAGAAGTGGCACTGTGGCTTAAGTGGTAAAGTGTTCACCTTGAGCTGAAGAGCTGAGGGACAGCACCCAGGCCCAGAGTTCAAGCCCCATGACTGACCAAAAAAAGAAAAAAGAAAATATGTCTTGAAACCTATCTTATTCACAATGAGCTCCAAACACACTGGATACTTGCCAACCCACTGTGCCTGCCTGTTCTGAGACCTGACTACCTTTTCCTGCAGAAATCTCTTTGAGGTTGCAGCTTGAGAGTCCATCATTATTCTGTTTCCTGAGCTGATGATCACTTGGTACAGATTTCTATGCATGTGGAAACTGTGAACAAGTGCTCCATTCCCCAGCACATTCATAGGAGCGTGTATTTTTAGGATGCTATTGTCTGCTACTGAAAAAAATAAGCAGAGCTTGTTTTGGTTTGCTTTTGCTCATCCTGGAGTTTGAATGTAGCGTTTGGGCATTGTCCCTGGACATTTGTGCTCAAGGAGGCTAGTGTTATAAAACTTGAGCTACAGCTCCTCCTCTGTCTTGTTGGTGCTTAATTAGAAATAAGAGTCTCACAGAATTTCCTGCCTAGGCTGGCTTTGAACTATAATACTCAGAGCTCAGCCTCCTGAATAGCTAGATTACTGGTGTGAGCCTATTGGTGTGTGGAAAGTATGGCCTTTTAAATCCAAAGAATAGATACATAGTGAATTGATTGGTGTTCCTTATGTCCACTGTATATCACCAAATGTTTATTTCAGGAGCACTTTTTCTAGGTGATATTCACAGCACTTTATCTGCATCCTGTGAAAAATCCAGCTTTTATCAGAAGTGAGGTCCATGTCCTCTGGTATTGCCATTTCCAGCAATCTGTGCACATGTTTAACACTACAAAGGAAAATGGGGGTTAGGTGATTCTTAGACATTTACCCAGTCTAGAGATCAGAAATGTAGGTCCACATTTGAAATTTGGAGATTCAACACCCCCACTTAACTTTTGTAAGGAAGGTTTCTTTTGGTGTCTTTATTTTCATGAGAAATTGAAGCTGCAAGACAAAGTCATTTCAAAGGAAGCTGGCAGTGACTGGACTATTTCCATTCTGGGAATGGTCAAAGGTTATCGGGCCTTCCTTCTCTTTTGTTTCCTCCCATCCCCCAACATTTTAAAACTTTTGCCAGTGCAACCCTACCCAAACCTTTCACTTTTCAAACTATCATTTCACATTCAGATCTTATTTCTATATTTCAAGCTCTATTTTTCTGTCTTTACAACTATCCTTTTTTTGTATTCAGATATTCCTTATCATTTCTGACCCAACAAAGCATACCAATAATAGGTTGTAGTATAACAACGGATTTATGTATTCATTTATTTTGACTTCTTATTTATTTTGACTTCTTATTCTAGCAGTTGATGCAATGTGCTCAGACCTTCATTGTAAACCACAACTGTGATTATTGTTCTTCATCTTTAACCATCTTTTCATTGACGCACTTTTTTTCTTACATGAGAATCTTGTTTATTCATTTCCTTTTACAAAGATCCCTACATTTAAGCCATATACTTTAAATATTGCATTAGTATTCTGGGAACACAGCTGTCCAGGCAGTTAAATTCTCTCTTGTAATCCCGCTGGAATTTCCAAGGAAATGTCATTGCAGCTTTTATTTCTTATTCCTCCATCCTAAATTAACCAACATGTTTTTCTAAAAATGCTGCAAGTTTTATTGGCTATTCTTCTGAAAACCTTTAGAATGACTTCTCTAGTTCAAGAGAGATAGAAACATGGTTCTAACAAAAAAATACATATTTTTAAACTTACATACTCTCCAGGTTTCAAAGCCTTTCAGTGTTTGGAAACAATGCTTTGGGTTGAAATGTTTAAATGTCATGAAGAGCGCTAGAAAAAAAGACAATGTGGAAATGAAAGAAAACTGGAGTGAAGGCCGGAGAGGAGGAGACAAAGGAAGTTCAGAGTATAGTACAGTCCATGGGATTTAAAGAGGAACAGGATCATTTAAATTTGGAATTCGCAGGCTTTTTTTAGGCTAAATGGGAACTATTGCTTTATATCAAAGATTGGGAATATGAATGAATAAGACCTTCTTTTAAAAGGGAAAATTCACCACTGTATGAGAGAGAATTGCTTCAAAACACACAGAGTCAAATTCTCACATGAAATATTTCTAGGCTTAGAGAACTATGTATTTAGGATCAAATAAGTATATTCTGGGATTTCAAACATTTATAAATACATATGACTTTAGCAAATACATAAAAACTGGTCTGATGTTTAAAGGTGTTTCACGTATATCATGAACCTGAGTATCTCCCTGGTCTTAGGCAAAATTTTCCTGAGACTATGATTCTGGGAAAGTCAAAGTCAGGGACCATATGTAATTGCTGTGCTTATATTAAAGTTGAGCTTAGTGAAGCTCTTCATATATTTTAATATTTTGTCATATATATGTACATAGTTAAATAGATAGATTGAGTGAGTGAGTGTCTGAGTGAGTCAGAGAGAGAGAGAGAGAGAGAGAGAGACAGAGACAGAGACAGAGAAGGAGAAACAGCATACTGGTCCTATTATTTGAACTCAGGGTGTTGTCCTTGAACTTGTTTGCTCAAGGCTAGTGCTCTACTCTACCACTTGAGCCATAGCTACACTTCTAGCATTTTGGTGGTTAATTGGAGGTAAGAGTCTCACAAAGTTTCCTGCTGGGCTGGCTTTAAGCTGCAGTCCTCAGATCTCTACTACCTGAGTAGCTAGGATTACAGGCATGAGCCACTGACAGGCAGCTTTCAATAACATTTTATAATACTGAAATTCTGGGCTTCAATATCTAAGGTTATTTTTTAATGGTTGAGGTATTGTTCTCCTTTTGTTGATTGATTGATTGATTGATTGACCTCATGGCATAAGAAGGCCTGGTACTTGCTAAGCAAATGTTTAAGGTCTTTCCATAAAGAGGGTTCAGAAGATTTATTTCAGTATCATCTTCCCTATAAGTCATGAGCAGAAATTCATGTTCTCAGTTTGTACGGGATTAAAATGAAAGGTGAGTGTTGCCCCTGTAATGAATTAAGTCTCTCTTTTTGTTCTATGGACATAAGTGATATTCCAAGTTAGGAAACTAAATCTGAACCACATGTCTATGCCTATATTTCAAATGTTATTGAAATTTGTATACAGTTGTATTAGTCTTGACTAATTTATTTAGATATATATATCATATATATTTATTTTATATGATCGTTGTACAAGAGTTTCAATTCAACATGTTTTGACTAATATTAACACCAATGTAACCACCATTTTACTCAAAATATATAACTGTTCCAAATTCCTTGTACCTTTTTGTAGTCATTTCTCCCCTAAGGTCCTTTCTATGTGATTATTGACTTGGCTTTTGTCATTAATTTTTCCTTTTTTTCATTATTATTTGATTTGGAGGATCCAGGTCCAGTCTGGCCTTGAACCACATGACCCTCCAAATCTCAGCCTCCTCAATAGCAAGGATTATAGTCATGCATCACTAATGCCCACCATTCACTATTTCTTAATAATGGCTTTAAGTTTTGATGAAGTTGTCATGGGTTGAAATATATTCTCCCTCAACAGAATGAATACCTTGAAGTCCTCATTCCTAGGCCCTCAGATTGTGACATGTTTTAAAAAAATGCCTTACAGAAGTGACCAAATTCACAAAAGGTCATTAGCATCAGCATCATGTGACTTGTGTCCCTATAAAAAGGAGGACATTCAGAAACAAATAAAGAATGTAATGGAAAATGAACACAGAGATGAGGATGATTTGTCTACAAATGAAGGAATTCCAGAGATTGCTGACAAATCACCGGAAAGCCAGAACAAATGCCTAGAATTGATTCTCCTTGCAACACCTTTATCTTGTGCTTGTAGCCTCCAGGAATTAGAAGAAATACATCTTCTGCTATTTAAGTCACACACAATTTTTGACACTTGGTTATGGAAGTCCTGCAAACTAGTGGGAATATTTCATTTTTTTTGTTTCATAGTGAGAGCATTTCATTGTTTCATAGTGAGAGCTTTTCATGTCCTAGCAGAACTTTACCTTTTTCAAGGTTACTAAGAATTACTCCCATGTTTTCATTTAATCTACATTATTTTACCTCACTCACAGCTACACAGCTTTCTATTCACTGGGTATCAGATTTGGACTTTGTAATGCCTGAGGGAGCACTTGTTTCTTGAATGATTTCCAGAATTAATCAGAGCTTCTAGCAGTGGTGTAAATGTATCAAATGGCTCTGTTCCCATCTCCTCAAGATTAACTTGGAGCAGATTTGATTTCCAAAGAGACAAGGCCAATGCCCTTATGGCTTCCCCTCTACTAAGTTGGAGTTGATTATAACTGATGCGTATACTAATTATTGAGTGCCCAGCAGGACAGTCATGCCCAGATATGCTTCCCCATCTGCGTTGTCCTTCTTCTACTCAGGTGAAATATTTATGCCAGGTCCAACAGGTGTGACTGTGGGTAAATATCCTGAATGTACTGAAGCATGGAGGGCCTTCTCTCCGCCTGTCTGACAATGATGCCAAAGGTACAAAAGGACACACACACCCTATCTGAATGTCTTCACTGAAAGTTATTCTCCTATTTTTTTAAAAATCATTGTTATTTTTCTGCAGTAGCCAATGCAAAAATTTTCTATAATCACAACAAGAACTAAGTAGGTAATTCAGTAGATTTCTTCTATAAATTCTCCTGGTTTGTTGTTTTTTAAATTAAATTCTCAGCATCTAACAGTCGTTGCCTGTGAGATTTTACATTGACACATTTATTACACACATGCATGCACACACATACATACTGATGTTTTCTCATTCCTGGAGTTCTGTTTACACAGGAGCCAAGCACTTCACAAACTCACCCTGCAAACTTCAACCAGGTCTGAAACCTTACCCTTGACTGACAGGTGTCTCCACGTCACAGTTGGCTCTGGTCTGCCAATGGCCAGACACAGCAGGGTCACGCTGCTTCCTTCATTCACTGTGATGTCTGAGGAGATATTCATGATCTGGGGAGGAACTGAAAGGAAACACAAGAGAGTACAGTCATTGACTCATCATTGAATGATGAGTGGCTACATACAATGCTGAATCACGGATGCTGCATGACCAATGTTGTTCTCAGAGATCAATTTCAAGGATATGGCAGCATCTATAGCTCATTTCTGCTGGCAAAGCTCACTCTTATTCTTGTGTCCCATTAAAGAAGGAGGTAGGTATCTGTGTAAAGGGCAGGGGAACAGATTGCTGAAGATGGAATTGATGGTTCGTTGACAGACATGCAACATCAAGAGGAAAATAAATACAGAGTTCCATGAGTTCCTCTCTATTTACAAGCTACTTCCTTCCAGTGGAACCTTTAGCTTAATGGAAAACCATGAGGAGTCCCAACTCTGAGTCCTCTTCCCTGGATCTCACTCAAAGAGTCAAATATGTGGAATCAGTCACTGTTTTCTGATCACACAAGACACTCCCAAATGTTATGAGCTTGCATAAATGGTTCCATCCTGAAATTCTTTCCTTCTCATTTCTTCACCTGACAATTCTTAGCTAGGAGCTGGTAGCTCATGCTTGTATTCCCAGCTTTACAGGGGGCTGAGATCTGAGAGTCCCTGGCAGTAATGTCCACAAGCCTTGTATGTCCAATTAACCAGAAAGAAAAAAATCGCAGTAAAAGTATGGTTCAATTGGTAGAGCATTAGCCTTGATCAATAAAACTAAGTGAGAACTTGAGGCCCTGAGTAAAAGCCCCAGTATTGGCACACAGACACACAAAAAAGGAATTTTTTACTCACCACATAAAACATATCCTCTGAAACTCAGTAGTTCTTAGCTATAGTTCTTAGCTACTCTAAGTTCTTAGCTACAGTTATTTGAGTTCTCTCTTGGCCCAATGAACAAGCACGGAAGTTACTGATAGTATTGTCAACACAATGCATTCCACAATTTAATGATAGAATTGTGTCCAGAAATGTCTTGAGCTTGGCATGCATTTGGTGCATCTAACCTAACAGACATCAAGTCTTAGTACCAGTACTTTCCCTTTCCCTTGTGACTATGTAGCAAACTTAGACCTGTACTGACAACTACTGTCTACCATTGTAAAGAGGAGCAAAAGCTCCAAAATCAAAATTCAAAGCACAGCTTCTACTGGCTGAGAATCACTTTTGCACTACTGCAAGAGTTGAATACTTTTAAGAAGCACTATCATATGTTGGATGTCATCTGTGCCATAAACTGTATTCTAGTGATTAGAGGCTGGGCTTTCAATCCATAGAGACCAAAGTTTGAATCCTAGCTGAACTTTTCACCTTGCTATGGAATCTTCAACAGCAAACTACCTTCACCTGTTTGAGCATTGGCATCTTCACCTGCCAACTGTAGATGTTGCTAGTAACTGAACTCAATGTGATATGAGGTGGAAATGGCTCAGCGAAGTGCCAGACAGAAAGTAAGCTCCTAATATGAGTTGGTTTCTAAGGCTACAATGATGGTGATGATGATGATGATGATCACGATGATGACTCTTATTATGATAGCAACAGCAATGACATTTCACAGTTCTCTCTGTCCAGGACCAAGTCTATGTTTCATTGGCACTGTAGAGCCTGAAAGGAATCTACAACCTACCTGTCTTCCTTCCATGCCTTATCAATCCAACTTAAAGCTCAACACAGGAGAAAAACCTAGATTTATTTTCAAGTCTTACTTTCAATCACCATACCTCTGGAAGATTCACACTGAATTCCATTTAGACCACTACAACAGTCTCCTCCTGAGACCTCTGCATGGTCTTTGAATTTGTTTTTTTCTTTGTTCCTCCAATCTACTCCTTACATGTGGCTACTGTAATCTTTGATATAATAATCTAAAGCAAATTGCTCCTCTACTGACTCCTGTAGGTGAAACACACAAAATACACTGACAAGAGCCTTCCATAGTCATAGTCCTTCCATAATTCTACCTCACTGCAAGCCAAGTTCTGGTTTCCCATCCAGGGAGCCAGCTGCACACTGGGTCAGGAGCATAGGTTCTTCACAGCTGTCTTTCTCCTACTACTTTGAATCCCTTCCTGTAAGTTTGGGCTCATCTTTAAAAAAAAGGGTCACTCCAATGTCACTTCTCCTCAGCAGTCCTCTCTCCACTCTTCCACATCCTGGAACCACCACCCTAGCTAAGTATCATTCCAACCTGATTTAGAAAGGAGATTGAGCATGTGTCATTACCATGACTGGTTTGGTACCTGGCTCTTTCTCTAGATATCAAGATGCTTGAGGACAAGTAGGAATCACACACACACACACACACACACACACACACTCACTCACACACACACACACACACACACACACACACACCATTCTATTTGCTCCCTATCTGACTCAAAGTGTGAGAAAGATATATGGATATAACCACATGAACTATGTACTAGTGGCTCATATCTGTAATCCTAGGTAGACAGAAGTCTAAGATATAAAATCAGAGAATTGAATCAAAGACAGTCAGCCTAGACAGCAAAATTCATGAGCATTTGTCTCCAAAGTAACCAGTGGAAAGGACTAGTGGTGTGGCTCAAATGGTAGAGTGCCAGCTGGTGAAACATGTACCTTGAGTTCAAACCCTAGGACCATCATAAAAGAAAGAAAGGATTTCTACCAGCTATACATCAAACAAAGGACTCATATATAAAATATACTTAGAGCTCAAAAAATTAAACCCCTCAATAAGAAAACCCTCAAAGAAACAACCACCCAATTAATAAATGGGCTAAAGACTTAAAAGACTTCTCTGACAAAGAAGAAAAAATGGCCAATAGGCACAGAAAGAAATGTTCAACATCTCTGGCCATAAAAGAAATGCAAATAGAAACAACATTAAGATTCCTCCTCACCCCAGTTAGAATATCCATTATCAAGGAAATTAACAATAGCAAATGCTGGGGAGGATGTGCCCAAAGGGAACTCTATTACACCATTGGTGGAAATATAAACTTGTTTAACTACTTTGGAAAGCAGTATGGAGGTTCCTCAGTAGACTAAATATAGAGTTTCCCTATGACCCAGCAATTCCACTCCTGGGCATTTTTCAGTAGACCACAAGGCACACTAAAGCAATCAGCACAACCATGTTCATTATAGCATTGCTTACCATAGTCAAGATATGGAATCAATCCAGATGCCTCTCAGTAGATGAATGGAATACAAAAATGTCACACACACACACGCACACACACACACACACACACACACACACACACACACACACACACACACACACA
>NW_012267226.1:5001872-5026142 GCF_000151885.1 Dipodomys ordii
CACACACACACACACACACACACACACACACACACAATGGAATTCTATTCTTCCATCAGAAAGAATGATATTATACCATTCATAAGGAAATGAAAAGGCTTGAAAATAATTATATTAAGTCAAGTAATCCAGACCCAGAGAAACATAGTATGCTTCATTTCCCTTAGTTGTGGTACCTAGAATATAACTATAAATCTATAAGTAAGCACACTGGATAATAAAAGAGAAAATATACACTTGAACATGATAAATTATACAGGACTCTAGACATTCACATGCAGTGAGACCAAAAGAGGATAATGCATTCTTAGGAGAGGAACACACAGACTCAATAGCTATGTGAATCTGGTCTTTTTTTTTTTTGTAAAAGTCAGGTTTGTTTTTATTTAATACATTCTAATCAAATAGTACCAGCAGTAAATAAACACTTGGAAAAGCAGGTAGGTATTCCCCTGTATCTGGAAGGAAATTAAGTCAAACTGCTGATGTCCATGGTTAGATAATTCAAGGACACCTTGGAAATTTCTAAAGCCATTTCCAAAATTAGTGGCAACCAGTCAGGACACAGCTACTTCAAAGGGTGAAATGCCTTCCTATCTACATTGGTATTCTATTACCAGGGGTTGGGTTACACCAGTAGAACATTGATATTTTTGTCTTTAGCCTTAAAAGAAAAAGGAAAGCCTTTTTCATTTGCACCAATTTCAAAGGATTCAGAAATAAGACTCCCTTGAAATGTATTACTAGAGTACTCGCTCACAGGAGAGGTTCATACGTGTAGTAAAAAGACAAACACAGGACTTCATGGTCCTATTTTTTTTGTTGACTTTCTTAATTGCATATAATGAAGGATAAGTACTCACAAGCATGATCTGTTTAACAAAACTCCTAAGTACATCAGAGTGTAAAATACAAAATGCCCTAAAACTGACTCTGATAGACAGGCATGTAAGACTAAAGCTAGGGCTGGGTCAGGTGGGGAACTCTTACTTACTAAAGCAAAGGAGTTTCAGAAAGACAGGACATTCTGATCAAATGTTTACAGGGCCTTTCTTGGGATGTTTGATTGACAAGGATTGTCTGGTCTTGGTCAGCCTTAGGAAAGGAAGCATTGCTCAAATGCAAATGTCTAAGGGAACTTTAAATACTTTGCTACCTCATCACACATTTACATTAATTGACTTCAGCTGTCCTTAAGGAAGAATTCTGTGCAATTATCCAGAGTAGTCACTCAAGTTTTGGTTCTCTCTCTTTTTGTTATATAGCTGTATTAGAAGATAACTCAATATGAGGCATGTTTGTGAATCTGATCTTATAGAAAAATATTTATTAAAATGATCCCCATGAAATGGAAACAAGAGATTTCTTCCATTGTTGATGTTTTTGTTTTCCTTTGTCTTGTTTGCTCATTTTTTGCTGTCTTTGAGAGGATAAGGGGTGGGGAGAACACAGAAATAGTGGGACAAAGAGTGAACAAATGCAGCAGTGATACTTACTAGACATTTTGTAGAAAATGAATTCTACAACTTGTGTGTGGGAATGGGAAGGAAAAACTGGGAGAGAGCAAGGGAAGGGGTGGTATTGCTCAAAAAGGAATGTACTCTTTATCTGACTTACGTAACTGTCATCCTTCTATACATCACCTTGACAATAACAATAAAATGCATTAAAAGAAAAACAGAATCTTTAAATATAAAGAAACAGTTCAACAGAGTTTCAAAACTGAATATTATTTTCCCCAATTTTCTTTCAGATTTCCCCAAAGAAAGAAAACAGGCAGAAGTGACTGCAAGCCTTCAGTCATGTTAATTTTATTGTATGAGAGCCTCTATTATGAATCACTAATTATCAAACAAGTATTGTGATGACAGGTTCCAAAGCACCCTGAGCTGACAACAGGAGAATCATGGCGACATTGGATTCAGGGAACTGTGTAGCCTGAAATTGTCTGCAGCTCAGACCTTATGGAAAAGTCTTTCCAAGGAGGAGCCATAAGTAACAAGAACATTTGTGCACTTAGGGGAATTCATATTAGCAAATAAATAAAAAATTGCCTGGTGTATAAATCTGCCATAGTTTGGATTATTTCTGCATTAGGAATTGCTATGAAGTTTCAGTGCACATATTTTACTGAAATACACAGTGGGAAAAGTATTCACACTCTAACTGCACTGCATTCTCTTGAGAAAACCTTTCTACATGGTTTTCAGTATTTCCTAACTTGTTAAAAAAGAGTTCTAGGCATATATATATATATATATATATATATATATATATACCTTCTATTAACAACAACTTCAATGCAACTTCCAAAATATTCTAAAAAATAATGTCTGCTTTGGCTGGAAGGACTATTCCAACAGAAGGTCTCTTTCAGGATGAGGAGTGTGTGTGTGTGTGTGTGTGTGTGTGTTTCCAGCAAAGGGTCATTTGGATATTTATAATGTCATTTGTTGGTCATGTAAAATCGTCTATGCAGGAAACCAGCTGCCAGTGACATGCATATGAAATGTATATGATTCTATCCAAATGCTTTCTCAGGCTGGACATTTCTAACCCTGGAAGTAAGACAGGGCCAGTGTGGGAAAGCACAGACTCATTAGTACAGGACAATTCAATGCATCACAGGCACTCAGGTTGAAGGGGAATTCCCAGCACTCTTCCCATTTCAAAGCCATCATTTCCCATAGACTATATTTTTTATCAGAAATATTGAGAGGTGCTGTGCAAAAAGACATTTGTAAGGTGCCATGGATAGGTAGAATGACCTTGTTCCCTAAGGGCTCAGCCAATGTCATCCATTAGGAAAGAGCTGCTGCTGCTTCTACTTTCTTCTTCTTCTTCTTCTTCTTCTTCTTTCTTCTTCTTCTTCTTCTCCTTCTCTTCTCTTTCTTCCCCTTCTTCCTTCTGCTTTCTCCCTTATTTATTGTTATTATAAAGGTTATGCACAGTACATGTCAGGCCATAAACACATTTTCTTTCTTTTTTTTTTGGTTCCAGTCATGGGCCTGAACTCCGGGCCTGGGCGCTGTCCCTCAGCTCTTCAGCTCAAGGCTAGCGCTCTACCACTTGAGCGACAGCACCACTTCCAGCTTTTTTCTTGTTTATGTGGTGCTGAGGAATCGAACCCAGGGCCTCATGCATGCAAGGCAAGCGCTCTACCACTGAGCCACCTTCCCAGCCCCACATTTTCTTTCAGTGTCATCCCTTCCCTTACTTTCTCCCAGGCTTTCCCTCCTGTCTCCACCCACAAGTTGTACAGTTCACTTTCATCAGTGTCCATTGAGCTCCTTTTTCACTCTTTTCCATTGAGTCCTGTATTCACCCACCCAAAGATATCCTGTATAATTTATCACATCCCTGCTTATTTTGGGTCTAACTTCTGCACATGGAAGAAAACATGTGTGATTGGTCTCTCTGAGATTGGCTTAACATGATTTGTTTAAGATCTGTCCATTTCCCTGCAAAGGATGTTTTATTACTGGGAAAGAGCTTCTTGCAGTGGGTCACCCAGGGGAGCGAGGTATGCCCACTGAACCAAGCAGACCATCTGTAACTCTGCAGTAGGCTCTTTGGTTGGCTCAAAGGAAGATTGAGTGATAAGTGATAAGGTCTTTGAGGAGATGGGTAGTCCATAAGACAGGATGATTTGGGAGGCCCAAAAGTGTAGAGCACATGGGCAGCAAAGATGGCGCTGAGAGGGGGTTGAGTGGGCAGAGCCTAATTTACTGTAGAGCACATGGGCAGCCAAGATGGCGCTGGGAGAGAGTAGAGTGGGCAGAGCCCAATTGACCTTCCTATCAGTGCCTAACCAGCCCGTGAAGGCTCAGGTGCATGATAGGGTGTGACCTTGACAGTAATGGTTCCTCTTCCTCCCTTGCCATGCCACCCGCCCTTTTTGGCTTTAAAAAGGGCTGCTCTCTGTTAATAATCGAGTTTTCTACCTGCTGGATTTGGCTCCCCGCTGTGTCTGATTGTCTCCCGGGCTGAGGGAGGCTGGGGCGAGCGCCGCACTTACCTTTCCTCGGACTCCATCCATCTTTCATGGGATGGACGGAAGACCCAACACAAAAGTCCTTTCTGTTCTCAGTTATGATACACTCAGTAACCAACATCACTAGGCTGCTGTGTCTTCACACTGTTCTGTACATAGGTGATCTCACAGGATATTGACACTATCAGATAAATAGACTACATTTTCTTTCCTGGAGACATGGCTCAGATGGTAGATGGCCAGACATGAGCAAGCAAAGCTGAGCATGTGAGAGACCCTGAGTTCTAGCCCCACTCCTAAGCAAATCAATCAATCAATACACAAAGAAAGAAACTGAGGCTTGGGAAGGTTTAAATGCATTGTCTAAGGTTTCAGGGTTAGGGCAGGCAGAGCCTATATTGCCTCTTTGTCCAATCTCTTATAACAACCTCCAGGTCAATCTTTTTTTTCAACTGATCTTTATTTATTTTATTAATAAGGTTTTTTTTTTAATTGTGAAAATACCATACAGAGGGGTTACAATTACATGGGCAAGATAACGAGTACATTTCTTATCAAGCATTGTTGTCTCCTCTTTGTTTCCCTTTACCATCCCTCCCCATGCCCCCCACTCCCCCTCCCTCCCATCCCCCCGCCAAAGTTGTAAAGTTCATTTTTTGACATAAGGTCTTGTACATCTCATTGCTGCAATGGGTCCACCTGTATCCCTATTTAAATGATTTGCTTTTTCCCTTCCCCTCTACAAATCATACCAATAACAAATACAGTGAAAACAGGGGTTATATTGTGGGGGAGGGACATACAAAGCAACAAAGAAATATCTTATAAATATGTTAGAAACAATAGTAAGAAAGAAAAAACAATTGAGTCCTTATCTTGGGGTTCCTTTCACCTAACATCAACTTATCTGACCTTTTCTGTTTGTCTCAGATACATACTAGTTACTGCAAATAAGGGAAACCATGGGACCTATGTTTCTTTGGGCCTGGCTTACTTCACTTAATATAATTTTTCCAAGCCTTTCCATTTCCTAACAAATGGGGCAATGTCATTCTGATGGAGGCATAGAATTCCATTGTGTATATATACCACATTTTCTTGATCCATTCATCTACTGAAGGGCATCTGGGTTGGTTCCATATCTTAGCTAGGGTGAATAATGCTGCAATAAACATAGTTGTACTGGTAGCTTTAGTATGGTCTTGTTTGTGATCATTGGAGTAAATTTCCAAAAGTGGGATTGCTGGGAGCTCCATGTGGAGTCTTTTGAGGAACCTCCATACTGCTTTCCAAAGTGGTTGAACAACTTTACAATCCCACCAACAATGCAGTAGGGTTCCCTTCTGTCCACATCCCCTCCAGCATCTGTTGTTATTAGAGTTCTTGATTATAGCCATTCTAACTGGGGTGAGGTGGTATCTCAGTGTTGTTTTGATTTGCATTTCTTCTATGGCTAGGGAGGTTGAGCATTTCTTCATGTGTCTATTGGCCATTCTTATTTCCTCTTCAGAGAAGTTTCTCTTTAAGTCTTTAGCCCACTAATTTATTGGGCAGTTTTTTTTAGGATTTGTTGTTGGGGGATTTAATTTTTTGAGTTTCAGGTATATTTTAGATATGAGACTCTTGTCTGTTGTGTGGCTAGTGAAGATCTTCTCCCAATCTGTGGGCTTTCTATTGATCTTGCTAGCTATATCCTTTGCCATGCAGAAGCTCTGCACTTTCATGCAATCCCATCTGTCCAACCTTTCCTTAATTTGTTGTGTTTGTGGGTGTCTATTAAGAAAATTTCAGCCTGTGCTAAGGAGACCTAGGGTTTCTCCTATTCCATCCTGTAATGTTTTCAGAGTGTCTGCTTTGACGCTAAGGTCTTTTATCGATTTGGAGTTGATTCTGGTGCAGGGTGATATATAAGGATATAGTTTTAGTTTTCTACAAGTGATTAATCAATTTTGCCAGCACCATTTACTAAAGAGGCTGTCTCTCTTCTATTCTATATTTTTGGCTCCCTTATCAAAGATTAGATGGCATTAGGTCTGTGGGTTCATTTCTGGATTTTTCAATTCTATCCACTGGTCCTGAGGTCTGTTCTTGTGCCAGTACCAAGCTGTTTTGATTATTATGGCTTTGTAGTAGAGTTTGAAATTTGGTATTGATATTCCTCCAGCACTGGTCTTTCTGTTAAGGATCATTTTTGCTATTCAGGGTCTTTTATTGATCCATATGAATTTTTGGATTGCCTCTTCTATTTCCTTGAAGAATGAGGTTGGAACATTGATAGGTATCACATTGAATTTGTAGATAGCCTTGGGAAGTATTACCATTTTCACGATGTTGACCCTTCCAATCCAGGAACATGGGAGGCTTTTCCAGGTCAATCTTAACCCTGCTTGCTTCTCTAGGGCCAAGAGGGGTATTATAATTTTTAAGTTTACATCTCAGTTGAATTTGGCAATATTATTGACTCTACCCTTGCATACATGTAACTTTTGGAAAGAAAGACCATTTAGAAATGACATGAAGTGTTATCTGATATTTGGACAGGAAATCTTCCTTTCATGAAAACGAGTATATGCAGTAAATGAGTTTATGTATCATGCTAATATTCACAATTACAGAAATATAAGATGTGATGAATAGTGACGTTATTCGAAGTCACCGGGTTGCTGTAGGAAAATGCCCAAGATATTTTCAAATCATGTCTGAGGCTGCCCTGTTCCTCCCCTGTGTGGCTCAGGTATATGATTGTCTTGTCATAGTGGTAGTGAGTACACCAGGGTATTTTCACAAGCTGTGCAGGCTATTCAATGCACAATGACAGTAACTTTGAATGTGATTGCTTTAAATTGATGACAGACATAAATTCCCATCTCTTTCTACATCCACATATGTCCAGGCAGTCATTTAATAGATTGTAATCAGTTATCTTGGCAGATGTCCAAAAGTGTCTTAACTACATTGTATATACTCATCCAGTCTTTATCTGGAGTAATGTCACCTGCTGTGACTCACCCTGAAGGTGCTCTAAACCCTGACCCTTCCTCTTCAACCCACTGCTAATGACTTAGTTCATTAGTTCAGCTTCTTTTGCTTAAGAAGATACATCTTCTCATTCTTTACTCATCACAATTTTCATTCTTTACTCACCACACATTAGCCAGTTACTTATAAATACCTGGCTCCTGCCTAAAACCCCATCATCTACTTCTTGCTCAGTATGTACAGTATATGCTTTGTGGCAGGATTTAGAAGTCTTATCTGCAGCCTAACTGCCAACACCTTCTCTAACCAGTTGTACGCATGCGCACTATCCCTACCACCTGGGAAACTCACGGCCACTTCTACTCTTGCAAACCATTTGCCTTTCACTACTTTATTCAGATCCAAGTTCTTTCCCCTTGCCCTGATTGTGCCTCTTCTCTTCCTATGGCATTGTTGTTATATCTTCATCATTCTATTCATCTTTGTAACCGAGCTGGTCTATGGATAGGATCTGCTGTCACTGTCTTTGTATTCCCTTTAGAGAACATAATACCAGATACGTCCTGATATCCTTTTTCTTCCAATATGCAATGTATAGATTAAAAAGCTCTCAATTGAGGGTCGTATAACACGTCAAGTGTTGCCCATCCTGGACAGGTAACATGTGTTTTCCCCCTCTCTAACATTCTCAACACCCTACTTGGCAGGCCATGGTTGGCTTCCCTTCTGGGTACCCTGGGGAATGTTCCCTCCTTGGGGATTTCTTAGCTAGTGACTGCAGTATTTCCCTAGCTCCTACCTAAGTCGGTGCTCTTGTTACAATCTCTCCTTAACCTTTACATCTCCCTCTCTGATGCTTCTGAAGCTTTGTGCTTTTCTGATCACAAATATTGATTTCTTTTTGTCTCTTTACCCCACTACACGATAGATGTTAGAAATCACTGCTGTCTCCCTATTTAGAAGCTGAACACATAATTAAAAAAAAGTAAATGTCTACTATGATTACTGTGTTATGCACTCTATTGTGAACTCTATTGTAAAGTTGAGTAAGAATTGTCTTCCTGAAGGTAAGGAATTTCTTTGTGCCAAGCTTATGGGGTTAGCCCTAGCATGTCTACACATTGGTAGGATATGGAGGACATAGCCAGGGGGTCAGGCACCATAGTTCAGGCTCCGGAATCCAGAGGGCCTGTGTAATCTTGGTTAACTCAAGGCCTCTGGGCACCTGGCTCCTCTTATGGATGATAGAGATAACCAAACTTACCTCACTCCAGTTGTTAAAGGGACTAAGTATGCCTGTACAAAATACACTAGCACATGGTTGAAAGCAAGTACTTAGCAAATGTGGGCTCACTATTGATAGGGGTCATGGCATTTAGCATTAGAAAATTGGCTTTATCTGTGCCTAAATGCTTTAATGTTAGCCTTAGGTCAGGGCTTATGAGTGAGCCATGCTTAGATAACTGGGAAGGGGAAATTCCTTTATATTGAATTAAATACATTAAATGATTAAGTCAATTAACTGCATTTAATATATTACATTCGATATCACATATATACATTATAATTATGTAATAAGTATAACTATATCATATAAGTTATAAATATTACATATCACATGTAATTATATAGTATGTGTTTGTTTAAAATAACAAATATGAGTATAATTATATAAAGTACATTTGTGTAATATAATATGTATAAGTAATATCAACCATATTTCATAATACATGTTATATAATTATTTCTATAAACAAATTATATATAATTAAAATATTTGTATCTATAGAGTGTGTTTTATCATGTACATGCAATGCAAATAATGTCACATAAATATAAATGTATAGTATAATATAAAATACTCTAATTACATGGATAACCTAATGTGTAATAAAAATGATTTGTGCTGCATTATTAATATGTATTAAATATAAAATATAATCCAGGAAGAGTGGTGCAGGCTTATAATTTCAGTTACTTGAGAAATGGCAATTGGGAGGATGGCTAACCACAGCACTCAGTTATCAAGGACCCATCTTAGCACAAAGGCTTAGCCTGGTTGTTGAAGTGTTTAATCCCAGCTAGCAAGAAGTGTATATATAGGAGGACCTTGGTCCAAGGTAAGCACTGAGCAAAAGTATAATACACTTTTCAAAAAGTAGCTAAAAGCAAAAAAGGGATGCAAGCATGGCTCAAGCTGTAGAGCAGATTCAAATCCCATGACCACCAAAAAACATGGCATAATACCTAATATAAAGAATACATCATATTTAGTAATATTACCCATAATGCAACATAAATAAGTCATATACGTATGTATTATGTCATATATTGTTTACATGGTTATATATAATAATATAAATTACTACTGTATATAAATTTCACTAGATACAGACATCATATTTATCCCAGTAAACTTTAAATAAGTAATTGTTAATGTCTCCCTCTGTTTTTAAAAGAAATTTTATTGTGAAAATACCATACAGAGGGGTTACATTACATGGACAAGGTAATGAGTACATTTCTTATCAAGTATTGTTGCCTTCTCCTTTGTTTCCCTTTCCCATCCCTTCCCATCCCCCCCCCATTCCTCCCTCCCCTCCCTCGCCAAAGTTGTAAAGTTTCTTTTTGACACAACGTCTTGTACATCTCATTGTTGCAATGGGCCCACCTGTATCCCTATTTAAACAATTTGGATTTTTTCCCCTTCCCCTCCACAAATTACACCAACATCAAATACAGCGAAAGTAGGGGCTATACCATGGGGGAGGGACATACAAAGCAACATAGAAATCATCTTATAAATATGTTAGAAACAATTGCATGAAAGAAAAAAAAGTATATGTCTGAGACAAGCAGAAACAGTCAGATAAGTTGATGTTAGGTGAAATGAACCCCAAGATAAGGATTCAAATGTTTTTTTCTTTCTTGCTATTGTTTCTAACATATTAATAAGATAATTTCTTTGTTGCTTTGTATGTCCCTCCCCCACAGTATAACCCCTACTTTCACTGTATTTGATGTTGGTATAATTTGTGGAGGGGAAGGGCAAAAAACAAATTGTATAACTAGGGATACAGGTGGACCCATTGCAACAATGAGATGTACAAGTCGTTATATCGAAAAACGAACGTTACAACTTTGGTGGGGGGGGAGGATCGGGTGGGGGGAAGTGGAGGGAGTATGGGAAGGGATGGGAAGGGGAAACAAAGAGAAGGCAACAATGCTTGATAAGAAATGTACTCGTTATCTTGCCCATGTAATTGTAATTCCTCTGTATGGTATTCTCACAATTAAAAAAAAATAAAGGGAAACCATGGGACCTATGTTTCTTTGGGCCTGGCTTACTTCACTTAATATAACTTTTTCCAACTCTTTCCATTTCCTAACAAATGGAGCAATGTCATTCTTTCTGATGGAGACATAGAATTCCATTGTGTATATATACCACATTTTCTTGATCCATTCATCAGCTGAGGGGCATCTGGGTTCGTTCCAGATCTTAGCTATGGTAAATAATGCTACAATAAGCATAGTTGTACTGGTAGCTTTAGTATGGTCTTGTTTGTGGTCATTTGGGTAAATTCCCAAAAGTGGGATTGCTGGGTCATAGGGGAGCTCCATGTGGACTCTTTTTAGGAACCTCCATACTCCCTCTTAAAGTTAGCTTTGATATTTTTGAGCCAGCTCTGGGAAAGTAAACACACCTCTGTATGAAGAAATCATGGAGGGCGGCTTCTGTTACCTGTGTGAGTTCAGAGTGGCTGCTTCTAGAAGGAACAGGGTACAGGGCCTCTACCTCCTTCCTGCCTTGGCAGCAGCTCAGGGCTCATCCTGGAGGGCACAGGTTGACAAAAGGAGGAATGCAGATGTGACTGCTGGTGCTCTTCACTTAGCCTGGCACAGGGAGACCAGTCCTGTAGAAGCCTTAGCAAGGTAGTCAGTAAACTGAATCCACAATTAAGGGCTTTGTTTTGCTATCTAATTGGACCCCAATAAGGCATCTAAGGTGCGAGGTGTGAGTGAGGGTGTGTAAGACAGCTCACTGGCTCTTGGACTCTAGTTGCCTGAGTGTGGTGGACCCCTTGGCTTCTCCATTGGCTTCTCCAATGAAATGAGGGTCAGGATGCGTATAGTACTGACATCTGGAAGCAAGACCATAAAGAAGTGCTTGGCATGTGGTAGTTCCAACTTCACCTGCTGTGTCAGCTCTGCCTTTGCTCCCTCACCAAGAGTCCTCACGCCAGCAAGACCTGAGGGGAGATGGATCATCAATGGCAGAGAACCAGGCCTGGATGGGAAACCGGAAGCCATATGGTTTAAATGTCTCCATGGCAAATCTGATGTGCAGTCAAGATGTGGATTCTCTACCACACCCCAACATTCATCCTGTACTTAGTTCTGAGTCGTCCCAGACCCTCAGACCAGAGTGCTGTATCCCACTCAGAGTCCCCAGGACTACGTACCCAAGAGATAGTGGCTGTGATCTGCTCCATAGAACATTCTGAGAACAATCCTCCACCATTCCATTCCTGTGCTGCTTCTGTTCACTCAGAATTCTGCCCTGAGTATTTAAGATTACCTAGTACAGGTTAACAACAAAACTCCTCATCCTTTGATCTAGATCCTGATAGGCTAGTGTTTGAAGAGTATTTCTTCTCACCTATTTTCGTGGTATTAAAAGGTCACATGTTTGAGCCATTAAGTTTCTGCTTTCTTGGACTGTGAAATGGGCCTAGGAATGGCAGCCTCTCAGGGATGTAGAGATTAGATTAGGGATAATGGTTTCAAAGTGCCTTAAATAGCTATTATTACTGTTTTCACTTTAATGTTATTATGCTCAGGGAATAACAAAATATTAAGAGACCTCACGAAGGCTAATAGAAATATGAAATGCTTTTCATTACAGTTTTAAACACTCAAGGCTAATTTGCAAAAAATAATACAGTAAATGCTTTTAAGGTTTTATTCTTGTGGGGTTACCTTTTTGAATTTTTAATACGAGAGTTTATTTCCTGAACCAGAGTCAAGAACACTTGGGGAATTGTGGTTGGGGTATTCAGGCTAGACTCTCACATATGGTATTTTGCAATGTACAGGAATAGTAGTGGATAAAGTATAAAAAGAGAGAGAGTCAGATCTCCTTTTCCTCCTTAGCTAGGAAAACTGAATCATTTAGCCTGTCCTGGGTATTCTTGTGTTTTCTGTGTCTGTGATGGTATGTTTATTTGTGTTTGCTACTTTCAGAATGAAGGAAGAGGATTGTGAATTCTCAGGTCTCTTCTGGTCTCTAGTCCTTGTATAGAACAGCATTAGAAAAGTCCATCTTGTAAATGGGCTACTTCCTACTTGTGGGTGTCATTTGACAACACTACCACAAGCAACACCAGACACAGTTTAAGTTTACTTCGGGGAGCCTAGAACTCAGCCCTGCCTATGTTGCTGTTGTTGCTGTTCTTTTCCATCTTCAACACAGGCATAAGAAATGTTCCTTATTAAGAAATCTAACATTAAGAATAGGCCTGCTGGGTGCCAGTGGCTCACTCCTGTAATCCTAGCTACTTAGTAGGCTGAGATCTGAAGATTGCAGTTCAAAGACAGCCTGGGCAAGAAAGTCCATGAGACTCTTATCTCCAATTAACCACCAGAAATCTAGAAGTGGCACTGTGGCTCAAGCAGTAGAGTGTTAGCCTTGAGCTGAAGAGCTGAGGAAGAGTGCCCAGCCCCAGATATTAAGCCCCAATGACCAACAACAACAAAAAAAAGAAGAAACAAAGAATGGGCATATACATTGAGAGAACAGAAAGGAGAATTCAGACAGACACATATGCATACATTTGTAATCCATTCAATTTTCAATAAGATATACAAACAACCCAATAAGCAAAGAAGAATTTTTCCAAAATACCATGCTGAAATAACTTGATAGCCATGTGAGACACAATGAAAATAGGTTGGGCACCAGTGGCTCACTTTTGTAATGCTAGCTATTTAGGAAGCTGAAATCTGGAGGATAGTAATCCAAGGCCTGTAAGAATCTGGCTGCATTCAGGTTCCCTTTATATCCTGGTGTAATATGAGCACATTTTATGCTGGAGAGGACTAGACTTGCTCTGTTCTGATTTTATTTTCTTCTTTGGGCCACTATTTTGTTGAGATGAACGATGGAGAAGGAGAGCAAGTCATGTGAATTATAGACATTAGATACAGGCTTGGGGCTGGGTGACATCACAAACCATTCTTATTGCACTGAGTTCATTTTTAATGGCTGTGTCCACTGTGGTTGGTACAGCAGTTATTTATAGACCTAGACACACATTTCCTATTTTTAATTTGCACAATTTAGGCAACTTCTCCTGATCAGAGGAAGCACATGCAGTGAGTGAAGCTTGATCCTCAGCTCTGCTCTTTCTAGGGCATGCTGACGCCTGCTCCTTTTGTTCTGTCTTCCCCTGACTCTCTCTGGCTGCCCCTGAGAGATTGGACCACACACATACTTAGATCACAGGGTTTAATTTACATCATAGAACTTTCAAGTCAAAAATAGACCTTAGGGATCACCCAGCTCTACCTCCTCCTTTTGCAGATAAGGAAGCTCTTTGGTTCTAGCCCCAATTCTGTCAAGTATTTGTGGTGAGATGTCAGCTGGGACCCATGACCTCTGTGAACCCAAGCCTTTCTCTCACCTCAGGGACTCTCAGTGTTCAGTTATCCCGGATTGTTTCAGACCTCCCTTTGTCTCCCCTTCTTCCCTTTAAGACTGTCAGAGCCACCTCACATTAACACAATCTGAGCTCACTCTCTCCCTTATGCATACTTTGACCTTGTACTCGTGTTCTACCTACTTCAACCTCTTGTTTCTCAAACTGCAAAGCAGGCTGCAGATTTTAAGTCAGACGCTGATGGTGACGAACGAAGAGGAAATGATTGTAAATAGGTCTTCCCATAGTGGCTAGCATACAGAAGATTCCAGAATTATGGACTCTCTGCTACTTCGGTTTTATTTTTATTGCAAGCAGCTCTCGTTTATTAAGAAATTTATAAGTGTCAAGAAATGCCACAAAGGAGTTTGCCATGCATTGGTTCCTTCCCCAAGGAATTCCGAAGCAATGTGAATATTGTGTGTGTGTGTGTGTGTGTGTGTGTGTGTGTGTGTGTTTGGTACCCATTCTGGGGTGTGAACACAGGGCCTCATGCTTTTCCTTAACTTTCCACAACTTGAGCTACACTTCTATTTCTGTTTTTTCTTGTTGTTATTGTGTTATTGTTGTTTTCTGTTTTCTTCTTTTTTTTTCTGGTTAATTGTAGATAAGTCTCATGAAATTTCCTTCCTGGGTTGGCTGAGAACTGTGAGGTATGAGCTGGGATTACAGGTATGAGCCACTGGTGCTCAGCTAGTACTTTGTGTTTTAAGGATGAAGACACAGGTGCAGTGAGGGGTTAGCTAAGTTCCCTAATGTCACACAGCGTGGCGGAAGTGGAGCTGAAATTTATGCACAGATTTGACTGTCTACAAAGCCACTGCCAGGACTACAACTGGAAGGGACAAAAGTCTGTCTCCTAAGGCCAAGCTCCCAGCCCAGCTGGAATGGCCTCTAGTAGAGGACACAGTTATAGATAGTAGGCGCTTCTTAATGATTTGGAGAAGTTCCTTTCACCTAATGACTGGAAAAGCAGGCAATGCCCACAGTACCTGCCTCCCTGAATAAATGGCAGAACCATAGGCTGTAACACTGGGATGTCCCAGCACCTTCTTATTTTCTACCTCTAGGTCCCATACACCTGATTCTGCTCCCCTCCATCACAGACCATCAATGTAAACAGGAAGGTGAAGGGTTATGCTTAGTCAGCTTTCCATTACTGTTAACAAAATAGCAGAGATAGTCAGCTTACAAAGAGGAAGAGTTTGTTTTGGCCCTGATGCTTTTGCACTTGTGATGAGACAGTCTATCACGGTAGAAGCAGATGAAGGTAAGGGCCTGGTAACCTCGGGGCACCCAACGTGAAAAGTGAACAGGTGGGTCTTTGTCCCAATATTTCCCTCAAAGGCATATCCGTACTGAGCTAAGACCAAATACTAGGCCTTGTTTTTTTTTTTTTGTCTTTCTTTTTTTTGAGGGGGGGTTGGTAGGGGTGCTAATATTCTGGGATTTGAACTTAAGACTCTACTTGGGCTGAGATTTTTGTTCACATCTAGTGCTCTACCACTTGCGTCACACTTCTGGTCCAGCTCTTTATAGGGGGAATTGGACATAAGAATTTCACTGATTTTTCTCTGCCTAGGCTAGTTTTGAATTGAGATCCTCAGATTTCAGTCTCTTGAGTTTTTAGGTTTATCATTATGAGCCATCAGTGCTTGGCTAGGCCATACTTCTTCGTACTTCTTCGTACTTCCTAACTGTTCCAGGAATTGGAAACGAAGACAGCCCTCAGCTCATGGTCCTTGGGAAATATTACCTCCTATAGCAAGGGACGCTTCTGCTCCAGTATCCACCAGCTTTTACACTCTAGGTTTTGGCAAGAGTCTCTGATGTGAGAGCAGCATGCACCCTCAGCCCTGTTACATGTTAAGCCTTTTGTGGCTGTCGTGGGGGTTCTAGCTGGGCTAAGCATTAGGCTGTAAAGGTCCACTCCCAGAATTCCATGAGTCTTATACACACACCACAACTCCTGACCTTCCTTTTTACTGTCTGCTTTCTGATATTTTTGGCGTCCCTCCAATCTCCCTTATCTCAGATCTTTGGGGAAAGAGAGCTTCTTTCATGCCCCTCCTTCTATTTGTGTGAGAATCCCCCAATCTAGTGCCCAGCCACTCCCCCCTCTTCAAAAGCCACTTCTATAGAGAGCAGACTTGCTTGTTTCTCTGAGCCTCTCTGCCTTACTCCAATCTGACATCTGGTGACTTAGGAGTCCTAACCACTTTCAAACTGCTTTTCACCACCTAAAGTCTACCTCAGAGCCTCAGAGCTTTCCAAGCTGAGTGGGTTGTAGGTCTTTGCTTAAGCTCTGCTCACCTGAATGGCAATGTGTGGGTCTAGGTGGTATCTCATCTGTGCTAGTTATAACGCAGCCTGATGCTCAGACTGTCTTACTCAGTAATTCCTCTGTTTCCTTCTGGACACTTGTCTTCTCTTCCCATCCTGTCCCTTCTCCTCCTTTCTTCTCCTCTTACCACCTCTCCTCTCTCCTCTGCTCTGGTCTCTTTCCTCCCGCTCTCTTTCCCTACTCTTTTTTTGGGGGGGGTCCGGTCGTGGGGCCTGAACTCTGGGCCTGGGCACTGTCCCTCAGCTCTTCAGCTCAAGGCTAGCGCTCTACCACTTGAGCCACAGCACCACTTCCGGCTTTTTTCTTTTTGCTTATGTGGTGAGGAATCGAACCCAGGGCCTCATGCATGCAAGGCAAGCGCTCTACCACTGAGCCACCTTCCCAGCCCCTCTTTCCCTACTCTTTCTCCTTCCTCTTCTTTGTTCTCTCATTTCCTTTCTTCTCCTTCTTCTTTTATCCACCCATCCTCTCTTCTCTCTTCTCTTACCTTCCATTCTCCTCTCCTGTTTTCTGTTCTCCCTCCTTCCCTTCCCCCTTCCTCTTCTCCAACTTGCTCCTTCCAAGCTCTCTCTTCTTCTGTGTTGCCAAGATCATTATATCTTATTCTCTCACATAAGTCATGTTATTTTGAGCCAAGGTCTGATGTGGGGTTGAGTAAAGAGAATTCTTGGAGTGCACAAAGGAAACTCCTCATCTGGGGAAGAGCTGGGACTGAGAGATTCTTTAGGAAATTCGTCCTCTCCATCTTCTTGTCCAAGCATCTCTACATTACTGTGGGAAGAGAGGACAGGCCTAGAGTTCAGTCTTGGTCTTCCCTTAGATCACACAACAAAATGAGTGGCATTTTGAGGTTGGAGGATGATGAGCCAGTCTAAAATTTATCTTGTTATTAATACATGAGATGACAAAAAAATACACTTGAAAGATGATAAAATGGCACCATCTTACCATACAGAATTAGTGTGTCTACTAAAGAAAATAAAGCTACATGTTGGGTTCTAAAATTTCATTGGTTTGAATTCAATGAGTTTTGACCATGAGTTTTCAGGTTGGGGATTTGGTTTGGTAGCCAGAGTGTTATGATTCATATTGTATAGAAGATGGAATATATAAGCCTTCTATGGGTGAAGTTTAACCTTGTGTACCCTCCACCATCTTCCTTCATTTTTTATTATAGAAGACAGAAGATAGACAGAAGACAGCACCTCTAATGGGAATTAACATGCTTGAATATTGACATGTGAAGGAAATTGGCCATTTGCTCCTAAGTATGTAATAATAGACAATTTTTACATGTGTCTTTCTCTAATCTTTAAAATCTCTCTCAATCTCACCAAACCTTGGAAATTCTGGACATAAAAACTGCATCTCCATTTTCTTACACTGGGAAAAGGTGTGTAGGGAAGAGATCTGTGATTGAACATCACTGATAAAAACATGATAACTGAGTCTCATTACAGCCAAAGACAAGTCTCATATTTTAGCATTTTTATTAAAGCTTTTTAAATTACTGAGTGGTATATTCAATACCAGCCTAAGTGATTTATATTAGTCTATCCCTAGATACTCCATCTAATAAATAACTTGGCAATCTCCTAGCCCATAAATATCCCTGGCCCCAGCAAAAAGCAATTAAAGGATGAGAGAGAGGGGGGGGAAGGAAGGGAAGGGGGAGGGGGAGGGGGGAGAGAGAGGAGTGGGGAGCAATGTCATCTATGCTGCCAAGGGAGTATATCACACACTTTACTGAGGAAGGGTTGGGTCCTTACTCATGTCCACCCATCAGGAGTTGATGCTTCCATTTTCTCAAAAGCATGACACATACGAATCTGTCTTGAAATGTTTACTATGACACAGGGATTTTAACATGCAAAATATTATTCCCAACAATGGTTCTGTAATATTTTAGCCAGCTTACACCTATTTTGCAAAGCCCTTTTAAAAATCATTGGTGCCACAACATCTAAAACGTATCAAATATGAAGCAGATGGCTATGGCTACAAGTTGATTAAAGGCTATATTGCTAGCCCAGAAAAGAAGCCAGTTTAGTAAGATCCAACCAGCCTGCTAGGTAAAGAGACATACTTATGAGAGGACTTCAGCTTTGGTTCCTTGGGTTGTAAAAGGTAGCCGATGTCCCAGATAAATGGTCTAACCTTCTGAATGAATACACGTGTATGCATACAGGTGTATGCATTCAGTTCCCACTTGTGTACATTAGTGTGTCCCACAGGACATTCATTGGGCCAGCACCCAGGCAAAAGAGAAGAAAGACACATACATGCACATGGCTGATGTACTTGGGGATACAGATGGAAATGTTAATATTGAATTAAATGGAAAAGGATCACCCAGTCCAGATTGTACAGGGTTTCCCCAAATGACAACTGCAATTAGGCCTTGGTATATATGTTCATCACGAATGCTAGCATCTTGTAGTGGCTAAATCATCTTAATTTGATTCATCTTCTAATAGCATTTTTTCAATTGTTTCATTAAACATTATCTATTTCTCTGTACTTCACTTCCCAGATAATTGTCACATAAATATTGTTGGGAAAAGAAAACACTTGCCTTTAATAATTTCACAGGAGCCTAATAACCCACTGTGTACAAGTCCTGTAGCTCCAGGGGACATTAAAGATGTGTACAGATGTCAGGCAGCTGTAAGGTCACTAAGCTTGAACTTTCTATAAGGTCAAAGTGGGGAGGATCAAAGAGAACACATTTTTGCTTCATCTGTTATGAGGCAGGGAGGACAAAACCCGAGTCTCACCTCTATAGCTGGAGTTACAAGAGCTGGCTCATATGGTGCTGGGTTTGGTGGAGAAATAGTTGATTTATTTTTGCATAGACATAAAAATATTCTTCCTTTTTCCTATAAATAAGAGATTTACTCCAAGCAGGTGTTCATTACTCCCCAGGATGCTTCAAGATCTTGCCAGCTGCAAAGTATCTTATTTTGAAATTATTTAATTTTTTGAAACACTAACACGGTTACTATAGGATTACATCCACTTGAAAAAATATATGTAGAAAAATTTTACTCCTATTTATACCACCTTCATTCCTCTTTTAAACCAGTTTCTATACCTTATTCATATTTTGATTATCATCAGTGTTTACATATGTACAATAAGCATAAGTATTTTTTAATTCCCTCTAACTAGAGATAGAAAAGAGTATAATCTGTTGTTTGCATATGCATAGAAATATAAATGCTCTTTGCGGAGTAGCACTTCTGTAAATGTTCAATAGGATAGTTTATCTAACAGGTACCCCATCCATGACAATGTGAATAAACTTACTTTTCAATTCTTTAGTGTTATAGTGCTACACAAAGTATGTGAAACTATATGTCTGAGAGTGTCTGAGTGGTTCAAAGTGTTAATGCACATATAATTTTATGACTTTGAGGTATTCATTTTCATCTTCTTTTGGTATTTGTTTTATTTTTGTCTTTAAGTAGTTGAACAAAGCAGCTGCCATTCAACAAACCAGCATAGGATACAATGAATCTTGATCAATGTCGCCCCTTTCACTATTCCCCCATCCCTCCAAGTCCATTCCTTCCCTCAATTTTCTTTGGTTTGTAGAATTGTATTTCCCCTTTCTACTCTTCATTCAGCTACCCTCCTCCCCTTGATTCCAAATCTACTAACAATCTGAGAACACCTGTTTCCTGTTTCCCCACAAGTCTTGTCAGAAGCTTGTATTCATAAACTTTGTACATTTTTTTACCAAGTTGATAAATGAAAAATGATATTTCATACTGCTTTTGATGACATCACTGCCCAGGTGTGCAGATCATCTGTTCTGTTTCCCATGAACTCTGTGTTCCTCTTCCTTGGCTTGTGGGTATCTTAGTGTCCTTTTAAATAAATAATCTTTCTTCATCCATCAATTAGGGTTCATTTGCTGTGTTGTTTGGAGCTCTGCCTCTGGAGATGGAGGGCTGTGCTGCTTCCTGGCTGGGCTACTTCCTATCTAGTGATTTGGGGGAAGTTTTAAAATCTATTCATGTCTTAATTTTTTATCTACAAAAAAATAAGCACAGAGTAAGCATCTCCAAAGAAGTGCTGTGAAGAGGAAGGATTGAATCTGTGCATATAAAATAGTGAGAATAGGGGGAGCCATACCATGAGAGATTCCTGGTCTCACATCCTCCATACAAATGCTCTCTGTGCTCTCTGCTGTCCCACAGGCTGGATGCCATCTTGGTCTCTGTGCCTATCCAGAAAAGGAAAAGCTCTGGAACTCCACCTTCCTCTACCCAAGACATGTGAAACAGAATGTGGGAGGGAGTCAGAGTGGTTTGGAGTGTTAATGCTAAAAGATTCCAGTTCGTGAATAGTCTCTGTAAACCCACACAGCTGTAAACTGGCACTTCCCAGAAACCTGGGTGCAAACACAAAGGCCACTCTCAATATATGTCACTGAAGAAAATAAAGAAGGCTGACAAGACTCAGATACACCGCAGGGGAGAAAACAAGCTTGCATATAGTCAGCGCAAATAGCAGGCCTCACTTTATGTGAACTAATATTGATGAAATACTTTCTTCCCTCTTTGAAGAGTGCAGGAGAAAAAAAATACTGAACTCTAATTGGGAGAAATGTGATAATTAAAGGCAGAAAAGGGTGGGTGAACTGACAGAGGGGGCCTTGGCATGCATTGATCGTTTCCCTAAATGTTCAACTCTCTGCCAGCCAAAACCAAGAGGTGAGGTGAATTCAGAGAAAATGTCCTGTGGGCATCTATGGGAAAGGGAGAAGCAGAACTCCCATGCTCAAAGGGAGAGTTAGGGCAGGAAGGAGAAAAGATGGCTGTGACCAGAGAATTATGGAAAGGAAAGAAGAATCCTGTGAAGTGAACTGCTACATCCCAAACTCAGCAAGAGACCATAAACCTCCATTTAAGTGCAAAGGCCAGGCCTTCACCAGATTTATTCTCTAGAAAAATAGCTTATCAGCTGTCCATGTGATTAGAAGACTTTCTGATTTTTGTGCTTTTCTTGTAAGCTCTCCAAACTAGGTTTCTCCCCTTTTTTGGCATGAATTATCCCAAATAATGGATTTCAGTGTGACATCTTTATATGTATGAAATGTACTTTTGTCCCTGTGCCAATACTTGGGCTTGAATGCATGGCCAAGGCACCCTTACCTTTTGGGTGCAAAGCTGGCTCCCTGCCACTTGAGCTACACCTGTACTTAATGGCTTTTTGGTGCTTAATTAGAGATGAGAATGTTCACAGACTTACCTGGATGCTTAGATCTCAGCCTTTCGAGTAGCTAGAATTACAGGTGTAAGCTACATATGTATATGCTTTGATCATATTCCCTTCCATACTACCCCGTCTCACACATTCCATACCCCATTCCCTTCCTGTTCCTTGGTATTATCTTCTAACTTTTGAGGCATCTAAGTTAAAATCTGGATGAAAGAAATGGTTGAACTCTATGACTCCTGAGGTGACACCATGTTTATTGTGACAATAGGGGGACTCTGCTCCTGAGGAAGGAGTCAGGGAGATGGGCAAGAACTGTGACTGAGAGATGGGCAGGTAATGCATGATGATAATCCAAGCTATTGAGGAGGTGGGGATTGGGGATATAGGGTTTGATGTCATCCTGAAGACATGGCTCAACTGGTAAAGCAACTGCTCACCCAGCACAAGGCTCTGAGTTCAGCCATAAAGAACTATGAAATTATGTTCTCTGCAGGGAAATGGATGGATGTGGAGGTTATTATATTGAGTGATGTTAGCCAGGTTCAGCATAAAGGTCATCAGTTCTCATATGTGGATGCTCGACCACATGTGTATAAACATGAGCATAGGTATAAACACATAGAAAATATATGTAGGTGTATATTTATATGGTAATCTGTGTTTGTGAATGTATTTGTAATTGTGGGAAGCTTCAAGGGGATTAAAAGCAGAGGAGAGGAGCAGAAGGAAGAGAATGCTAGAACAATCGTGAAATACATTACACTTATGAATGAAAATGGCGAAAGTGAGCTGACTGAAATCTGCTGAATAATAAGGATATATGTTGGAGAAAGCAATTGTAGGTGGGGTAGTGGGTCAAATGAGATTAAAACACCATATATACATGTGTGAAATACCATGTTGAAACCCTTGTAATGATTCACATACACTTAAAACAATTGTTAAGAAAATAAACCTGTTCTGTGTGGGGTGTGGGCACTGGTGGGAAGAGAAAGGGTGAACCAACAGAGTAAAGGAAGGTGAATATAATCAATATAGTTTATGTCCATGTGCAAGATTAGTTTAGGATTTAGGGAAGGGAGATGAGGGAGAGTGATAGGGGTGAGTCTGACCAAAGTACACAGTATATATAGGGACAGGTCAAAATGAGACTCCCTTGTACAACTAATTGATGATAGCTTAAGGAAAATAACCTCAATACCACACACACACACACACACACACACACACACACGTTAAAGGGAACATAGAACAATTCAAAGTACAAAAAATGAAGAGTGTGTCTATATTCTAAAGAACAAGTTCTAGCTGAGAAATGAGTACAGAGTTCCTGTCTGTCCCTTTATATGCATGCACACATACACACACACACACACACACACACACACACACACACACACACACACGTCACACAGTCACACAGTCACACAATTAGTGGAGAGTTGAATCATGACCAGGTGGGGGCTTCAGGACTTTGAGGTCAGAGGCGTCATATTCTTCTCACTTGCATTCACCTACTCATCTCCCCCTCAAATAAGTGGCACTGAAAAGCTAGATAAAGAAACATACAAGTATCAATAGTATGTATCTAAAAACCAACATTTAATCAAAGGCAACAGAGTAGAGCCAGGCAATGAATAAACTCTCTTCTATCCAATTCCCTTAAAAATATTAACCAGCCAAGAGATTTCTAGTATCTCTTCAGATGGAAGGTTACCAGACTCCCAAATAACAAAGAGAGCTCCTTCTCAGCTGGCATCATGCTAATTAGTAGGTTGTGGCCTTATCTGTTTTTCAGCAGGACCCTGCCACACTTCACCTTTCTTCTCTTTCATTTGTCTCTCCTGCTGCTCTCCCACGTTTACGCTCTATGATTGGAATGCACACATAATTTCTAAATTTGTGTAAATTGTGTAACACCCTCTTCCCTGAACTTGATCAAGGACTTTCATATGTGATGGGTAAGAGACCTAAATACAAACTCATCTCATGACAAGAGCTGGCTTCCAGGTAGAAAAAGACAACAGCAACTACCATAGGCCGTGGAATCAGTCTTTTGGATAAACCCTACATCAGTCAGAAAGGATGACTCTGGAAGCCTGGAGCAGGTCTTTGAGAAGAGGAAGGATGACTTTTCAGCTGCTGTTTTCCTGACTGTAGACTCTACCTGCCTGCTTTCCCTGGGAGGTATGATATTTGTGCAATTGGTGAACAGGCCAGAATAGCCAGATACCATGAAACATCTGAACAGAGCAATTATATCCCCTTCTTCTGATTGTGCCACCTTCTCATTCCATTTTAATTTATCGTTTAATCTTTGAGTCATTTATAAATCAAGTGTGTAGCATTCCAGTTTCCAGGTTGGTTCCTGGAAGTGCCCTAATTTGTGTTTTCTCAGTACACTACAAAATAAAACATGGCTCTTTAGAATCAAGGTCTACATCAGGAATAGAGAGTCTACCTAATGTTAAAATCAACAAGCCAGGTGCCATTGTCTCACACCTGTAAATCTAGCTACTCAGGTGGTTGAGATCTGAGGATCCAGAGGTGCAAAGCTGATGAGGGAAAGAAAGTCAATGAGATTCTTATTTCCAATAAACTACCAAAAAGCCAGAAGTGGATATGTGGCTCAAGTGGTAGAACACTAGCATTAAGAATCTAAGAGACAATGTCCAAACCCTGATTCTAGCACAAGTTCTGGCAGAAGAAAAAGAAAGAAAGAAAGAAAGAAAGAAAGAAAGAAAGAAAGAAAGAAAGAAAGAAAGAAAGAAAGAAAAGAAAGAAAGAAAGAAAGAAAAGAAAAGAAAAAGATGGAAGGGAAAGAAGGAGGGAAAGAGGGAGAAAGAAGAGAGAAAAATAAGAACGAGAAAAAGAAAGACAAAGTAAAAGAAAAGAAGGAAGAAAGAAGAAGAGGAAGAAGAAGAGGAAGAAGAGGAAGAAGAGGAAGAAGAAGAAGAAGAAGAAGAAGAAGAAGAAGAAGAAGAAGAAGAAGAAGAAGAAGAAGAAGAAGAAGAAGAAGAAGA
>NW_012267226.1:5026192-5047578 GCF_000151885.1 Dipodomys ordii
GAAGAAGAAGAAGAAGAAGAAGAAGAAGAAGAAGAAGAAGAAGAAGAAGAAGAAGAAGAAGAAGAAGAAGAAGAAGAAGAAGAAGAAGAGGAAGCGGAGGAGGAGGAGGAGGAGGAGGGAGGAGGAGGCGGAGGAGGAGGAGGAGAGATCCTAAGAGTCACTTTCTTTAGACAAAGACAAAGCTTGCACACCAGGTCCTAATAGACCTCAAATTGGAGCCTCTCATGATAAAATCTCATTTATCAAGTCAAAGCTACATGTTGAGAAATCAGAATTAAAGAGATAACAGCCAAAGTGTTTAAACAGCTAGACAATTGGCATAAGAGAGATATATAATAGTTATTCCCTCTGCTTCCATCTGTACACAACCAGGTAATCTGAAATAACCAATCATTGTTTTTCTATTGTCCCATCTATCTGTCCCTGCTGTAAGATGAAAGTTCCAATGAAGTAATCTGTCCACTTTTTGGGTTTTGGTTCTGGGTCCTCCCTTAGCACTTTCTTGTCCTGGGGGCTCATTCCTATAGACCTCTTTAGTCAAAAGGCTGAGATACCAGGACCATGATTTAAAGCCAGGCCAGGAAAAGTCTGTGAGATTCCAATTAACCAGCAAAAAGCCAGAAGTAAACATGTGTCTCAAACAGTAGAATGATAGCCTTGACAGAAAAAGCTAAGGCCACTATCAAGGTATTGAGTTAAAGCTCAGGGTAAGTAGACAGACAGACAGACAGATAATAAAGACAATGTGTTCTGTTCTATTCATTCAAACATTTTAATGTATGGAATGATGCATTGCCCAATTCACAAATTAAAAACAAAGCAATTAAGCTCTTTAAACTAAACTGGTGATACTCTATCTATGGATACAAAAAAGCTGTCTTTTTGCCTCCAACATGACTAGCCATCCAATCCATGCACACAACAATGGGACAGTAGGTGGAGGGGTACAAATACCCAATTTGTGTTTCCCTTAATTTAATGTGTTATTCTGAAGCTCGAGCCCTGGTCCATATGCTCAGCAAAATCATGCTCCAGTTACAAGAGTAGCGGAGGAAGAGATAATGGAGTTCCTTCCCCAGTTCCTAAACGAGAAGGTTTTACATGAAGTCAGAACATTCCTACTTGAAGAAGTTTCTAACTGAAGCTACTGCTGCTCTGAGGATCATATTTCTTTAATTATGTTTTAAGGTAAATGAAGAACCTCTATCACCCTTGTTAAAACTGAGACAATTGGTTAGACATCACAAAGGATCACCTCTCCATTCCTGTGAGATACTTTGCCACCTTTGCAAGAAATATGATATCAAATATTGAGAAGTTCCCCTTGTAGAGCTTATTCCTCTCTCTTTAACAATCACATGTTAATAAGTAATTTGATGTTGAGCAGAAACACCTATTTCATCAATATTTTTCAAAGAATATGATTTTTAAATACTCTAAATAAAATAAATAGTACTGTTATTCAACCCATGTGTTCAGTTCTCCATAAGATATAGACACAGAACTAAGACCTTGGGGCTCATTCCTGTAATTCTTGCCAGTCAGAAGGCTGAGATACCAGGACCATGATTTGAAGGCAGGCCAGGAAAAGTCTATGATATTCTTATTTTCAATTAACCAGTAAAAAGCCAGAATTAAATGTGTGTATCAAGTATTAGGGTGCCAGCCTTGACAGACAAAGCTTAAGGACAGTACCTAAGTTCTGAGTTGAAGCTCCAGTACTGGGACAAAAATAAATAGGTAAGTAGAAAAACAAACAGTCTGACAGATAGATGGAGATGGCATTTCCCAAAGTCTTGAAATTCCCAAGTCTGTGTCTGGGGCATATTTATCTATTTTACTTCTACTTTGAAAACTCCTATTCATCTTTTTTAGTCTTTAGGTTTCATATTATATATAGTATATATTTATTATATATAATATAATATATATTATATAACGTTTCATCTTATATATATATATAATACATATATAGTATATATGTATTATATATAATATAATATACTATATATTATATAACGTTTCATCTTATATATATATATATTTCTAGGGATCTCCCTTTTTTAAGTACTCTCTTCTATTTCTATACTACCTGTTTTCTTTTACTAAAATACTTTATGCAATAAAGTCAACTTATGGCCTTTACCTATTTGACATTCCTGAGAAATGAGAAGCATCTATCTGCCTTTCTTAGTGGACATTAAACACTCAAAGGCACTTTTTACAATCCCAGTTCCAAACATAATATTCTCATTGAACAGACATCAGATCATTGTTTGTGAATCTGAACTGAATGGTAAACTTGGAATCGTGAAAAAAAATAAAGTGGCTGCTTTAATAGGCTATGCTGTTTGCCTTTCCCTGGAGACATCCATTTAAACTTAAGTCACTGTGGACAAAAGATTAGAAGAAAGAAAAGCAAAGAGTCCCATAAGCAGATGCACAAATAAATGGTACCCACAGTGAAGAAGGCACCAAATTCAGCAGGAATTATGATGTCAAGATATAGAGCCACAGAAGAGCATATCTTGCGCACAGTATATGTTTATGTCTCACAGTATATGTTGATGTCTCACTTCTGTAATCTTAGCTATTCAGGAAGCTGAGATCTGGGGCCTGAAGTTCAAAACTAGCCCAGGCTGAAAACTACATGATATAATTAATCTCCAATTAACCAGCAGAAGCTGTAAGTAGAGGTGTGCTTCAAGTGCTACATTGCTAGTCTTGAGCAAAATAAATCAAGTGAGAGCACAAAAGTATTAGTTCAAGCTCCAGTACTGACATGCACACACACACACACACACACACACACACACACACACACACACCCTATAGCTGTATGGGTGGCACATTTGTGAGAAAAATATCCCTAGTTCCAGATGAAAACATAATGGTAATCAACATATGATTAAATTATAATCAGGACTCTAGATAGAGATGCCTAAAACACATTTTCAACAAAATACATAAGTAGTCTCAAGTTAAAAGGAAGCTTGAGTGTTGGGAAAAATGATTTTGTTATCTAGAAGACTCACTCATGTAGAACATCTCATTATCTGATAAAATGGGATGAATAATGCATTCCTATACATTTCTCCCCACATTCCCCCAGATTCTCTCTGTCCAAAGTCTGTGCCACTCTTACTTCACCAATGAAAGTATCCAAGACTGAATTGGACCTTCTGGGTTTGGTTTTGAATACAAAATGAGAAGAGATGAGATACTAACTTAGAAAGTACCTTCCCACATTTCTTTCTTTCTTCTTTTTTAAAGTTTACATCTTATTACAAAGGTGATGTACAGAGGGGTTACAGTTTGATGTCAGGTAATGAGTACATTTCTTTTTGAACAGTGCTACCACACTCCCTCGTTTTTCTCCGACTTTCACCCCCTCCCATGTTTCTTTCTATTCTCTTTCCCATTAGTTGATCTCTACCATAGCTGCTCCCATGCTACCGACTATGAAGGCAAACAAAGGATGATCTCTTCTTGAAGAGATTGTAAAGACTTTGAAGGACCATATAAAATTCACCTTGTTTGAATAAAAGTATAGCAATTAAGGAGAGATGTCACACTCTAGAAATGGACCTTATATCCCCCAACAACAAATCTTCAAAGAAACAACTGCCCAATAAATAAGTGGGCTAAAGACTTACAGAGAAACTTCTCTGAAGAGGAAAGAAGGATGGCCAATAGACACATGACGAAATCCTCAACCTCCCTAGCCATAAAAGAAATGCAAATCAAAACCACATTGAGATACCACCTCACCCCAGTTAGAATCGCTATAATCAAGAACTCTAATAACAACAGATGCTGGAGGGGATGTGGACACAAGGGAACCTTACTGCATTGTTGGTGGGAGTATAAACTTGTTCAGCCACTTTGGAAAGCAGTATGGAGGTTCCTCAAAAGACTCCACATAGAGCTCCTCTAAGACCCAGCAATCCCACTTTTGGGCAAACAAGACCACACTAAAGCTACCAGCACGACTGCTTATTGCAGCATTATTTATCATAGCTAAGATATAGAACCAACCCAGATGCCCTTCAGTAGATGAATGGATCAAGAAAATGTCCATCAGAAAGAATGACATTGCCCCATTTGTTAGGAAATGGAAAGACTTGGAAAAAATTATATTAAGTGAAGTAAGCCAGGTCCAAATAAACATAGGTCCCATGGTTTCCCTTATCTGCAATAACTAGTATATGTTTGAGTCAAGCAGAAAACGTCAGATAAGTTGATGTTAGGGAAATAAACCCTAAGATATGTATTCAAATGTTTTTTTCTTTAATGTGATTGTTTCTAACACATTTATAAGATTATTTCTTTGTTGCTTTGTATGTCCCTCCCCCACGGTATAACCCCTGCTTTCACTGTATTTGATGTTGGTATAATTTGTGGAGGGGAAGGGAAAAAGCAAATCGTTTAAATAGGGATACAGGTGGACCCATTGCAACAATGACATGTACAAGTCATTATGTCAAAAATGAACTTTACATCTTTGGTGGGGGGGGGGAGGCGTAGCTGGGAGGGGGAAGGATGGGAAGGGATGGGAAGGGGAAACAAAGGAGGAGGCTTGATAAGAAATGTACTCGTTATCTTGCCCATGTAATTGTAACCCCTCTGTACAGTATTTTCACAATAAAAAATGAAAATGGACCTTATAATATTTACAAGAAACATAGATCTCACTTGAGTGTTCATTCTCCTGGAATGATAGTCCCACCCACAGATCTTCAAGGGCATTGAGAATATTTTTGGCCTTGCGTTAAGTTATGGAATCATGACCTTTTTGATTGTTTTTGTAAAGGTGATGTCCAGAAGAGTTACAGTTACATAAGTCAGGTAATGAGTACATTTCTTTTTTTAACAGTGTCACCTCTTCCCTCTTTTTCTCCCACCTGATCCTCCTCCCTTACAAGTTGTATAGTTCATTTTCAACATGTCTAGTGAGTATCATTGCTACATTTGTTCTTCTTTGTCCCACCATTTCTATGCTACCCTTTATCCTCTCCAAAACAGATAAACTTACATACAAGCCAAAAAGTACAGAAATCAAAAACAGTGACAAAGGAGAGAAAAAGAAAGCAAGAAAACCACACTTGTTTCCATTTTTTGGAGTTCATTTCAATAAACATTATTTTATATCATCACATGCATAGAAGCTATTGAGCCTTTGCTATCCTCTCCTGAGAATATCTTCCTTTGGTATGAACTTTTAGAGTTGAAAGAGGCATAAGAAGTTTCCTAGTTTGTCTCAGACATATACTAGTTGTTGTAAATAAGAGAAACTATGGGACCTATGTTTCTTGGGTCAGGCTTACTTCACTTAATATATTTTTTCCAAGTCTTTCCATTTCCTAACAATTGGGGCAATGCAGGAAGCAGAGATAGCTCTCCCAAGTTTCACAAAACAAACCTACCACACACTAGCACACATATCCTACTGTCATTAAGAAGCCGTTTGGGAGCTTTCTTTTCCTGCTTTAAGGAATCCCACATTCAGATGGCTGCTGTTCATTCTTAACAACGTGATTGGCAGACCCTCCAATGACTTTCAAAGCTACTCTTGGTAATTAATTTACTACCATTAAACATTACCAGAAAGAGGAGAAATTAGGTTTTCCTAGGTGAATCTTGGATTCTACTTTGTTCTCCAAAGTACCCTGATTCCAGGATTTCCCTACTTAGAAGCCCACAGGAAGAACTATGACTCCTTTAAGAACACATTCTCATACTTACATGTCAAGGTTCCCTCCTGTGCTGAACATGAGTCCTGATTTTATGTGTGATACTGATTTATGGGAAAAAGTTTAAAAAATTATTTAGCTAGTTTCTGATGGCTTACACCTGTAATCCTAGCTACTCAGGAGGCTGAGATCTGAGAATCACATTTTGAAACCAGATGGAACAGGAAAAGTCTGAGAGAATCCTACCTCCAATTAACTACAAAAACCTGGAAGTGGAGCTGTGGTTCAAGAGGTAAAGTGCACAACAACAACAAAAAAAAAACCTCAGGGATGGTACCTAGGTCCCAAATACAAGCCCAGATACTTTCTCTCTCTCTCTCTCTCTCACTTTCTCTCTCTCTCTCACTCTCTCTCTCTCTCTATATATATACATACATATGTATCTGTATCTATAGCACTGTGTCTCTGTCTCTGTCTGTCTGTCTGTCTCTGTCTCTCTCTCCCACACCTCCCCACACATACATAAATATACATACTTCTAGACTTTATAAGTCTAGAAGTCAAGTTCTCACTTTACTACACTTGGTATCTCTGAAAGGAGATAATAAAATAATTATGCCAACTTACCCATTATATTGAACTTAAAGCTGTTGTTATTAAGTACAATGTTCATGGTATATACCAGATTAGATCTATGGGAGCTGGAAAGCAATTTAGAGTCTACATATTGAGGCTATGTTTGGCATTGGTAGACTCCGAGGTCTTTTTTCCTGGTGAGAGGTAGAGATATCGCACACTTAAACCCCAGATAAACTGAACAGTCTATGACAAGCTAAGGTAAGTAGCATCAGGATTTTAGGACTCTTCATTTTCTTTCTTCCTTTATTAACTCTGGAGTCAGAAAGAGAAAGGATTCATGCTTGGTCTGTGAAGTGTATTCACAGGGGGTGGTCTTCAGTGTCTCCATTTCCCTACTTGTAGAAAGGCGAAGGTTGATTTGCTCTGAAGCTTCTCTTAAGTTAGGGGAAATGCCTCCAGTGACTATTGCAATCTACATTCTTTGCTTTATGCAAAACCCACTTGGAAGTTCAACCCTTCAAGAAAACTTTTCTTAGTTTACCTGTCTGGCTCATGGCATCTGTGAAGGTATATCTTTATTTAACAAACATTTGCTAGCATCCTTCTGTGTTCTAGGCACTGTGCCAGACATTGAAGAGCTAGAGATAAAGAAGCTTTAATTCCTGTTATTTTGTGGTTTGTAGGAGGATAATGGGATGGCACCCACAGAGTGAGGAACTTGGTGGGTGTGATTCTCTCAGGGGATTGGAAAAGCTTCATAAAAGTGCTGACACTGGACCTTTTCAGAGGTCTTTAGATAAAGAATCATTTTTCAATCTCCGCTCTTAGGTTTCTTTGAAAACCACGATTTTTCTATTGGTGGAATGAATGCACACAAGCACACATACATACCCTACTATGTGCTGGGTATGCAAAAAGAGGAGATTCAGTAAGCAGAGCCCATGTGCTGGTCTGTCTCCTGTTCCCTTAGATCTCCTCTTACTTCAATTCTCACCTTCCCCTGTACTTAAACCCTTTTCATCTTTTCATGGCTACCTTACACTTTCCCCTTTCCCTTTATGACCATTCTGGCCCACACTTAGTTCTCAAATCACTAAGTTGGTTTTTTTTACAAGATACCTAGCCAGTAACAACAATTACTATAACATGAAATTGACCTCTGTGGGATATACATAGCTATGCATCTATGACCCATACCATTTGATTCTCATAATACCTCTTTTTTGTTGGTACTGCTTTAGTGTTTTAGTGTTCAGCTTTGTGCTGGTTAAATTGGAGATACAGAATATCTCAAGTTTGTATGGCCACCATGGCTTCAAACATTGATCCTCAGGTCTCTGCCACTAAAGTAGCTAGCATTATAGCTGTGAGACATCAGCTTTGTATTACTTCTTTTCAGACTATACATTCTCATTTTACAGATTAAAAATGAAAATGCAATTCAAGCACTAGTAGCTCAGGTCTGTAATGCTAACTACTCAAGAGGATGAGATCTAGTAGGTGTCAGTTTGAAGGCAAACTGCCTGGGTAGAAAAGTCCATGAAATTCCATCTCCAATTAACCAGCAAAAAGTTGGGCTGGAGGCCTGGTTCAAGTGGCGGAGCACTAAATGAGCAAGTTCAATGCCCTGAGTTAAATTCTAATATAGGGGAAAAAACTAAGCTAATGATAATCAAAATCATTGCCCAAGTCCCATAGAAGTGACTCCTCCAGAGCTAACGTATTGTCTTTAGATTCTCTACTCTTTTACAAGATCCTGGTGGATTATGAAGCCTGATTTCTCTGTTCTATTCTTCTTCTTTTTTTTGGGGGGGTCATTTGTGGGGCCTGACTCCGGGCCTGGGTGCTGTCCCTCAGCTCTTCAGCTCAAGGCTAGCACTCTACCACTTGAGTCACAGTGCCACTTGCAGCTTTTTCTGCTTATGTGGTGCTGAGATATCGAACCCAGGGCCTCATGCATGCAAGGCAAGCGCTCTACCACTGAGCCACCTTCTCAGCCCCTTTGTTCACTTCTTTATTAGTGTACATTAATTGTGCAAATATATATCATTGTGATAATTCCACACATGCATAAAATGTACTTCAAATAAATTTACCAGCCTTTATTCTTCCTCCCCCCCTTAAGATTATTTTTATTTTTTCTATAGTAACTGTAGAAATCAGAATGTTTTCCACTCTGTGTTACTCTGTCCATGTGTCCAGTTGATCACAGTAAGTGCTCAATTAACACTACTAACTCTTTGATGGAGCTTTCCATTTGAGCTCCATTGATCCAGACAATGATGATTTCTGTTTATCTTTAGCTTAAGAAGTAGGAGAGACAAAGGTGAGAACTGGAAAGGTGAAAGGAAGAAAGAGAGTGAGAAAGGGTAGAGGCAAAAAGAAGTAGGGGTAAAAGAAGCAAGAAGGGGGGAGAAATGAGAGGAAAGAGAACAAAAGGTAGGGAAGAGAGAAGAGTTTTGTCTGTCTCACACTGCCACATCCATCTCAGGCTCTGAAAAGAAGCAGGTCTGCAGAAAAACCAAGCAAGTGCTACAAGGTTATGGGTAATAATTGATGTTTTTGTGGGGCAAAAGGGAAAAGGAGGGGTTGAAGATGAAAGAAGTCAGGAGGGAGATGGAAAAGTTTTCAGGGTCACAGGATACATTTATCAGAAGCTTTTAAAGAAGTGTTTAAGAGCAGCTAAGCTGTTGCTATGGAAATAGGTAAAAGCTAATCCATTATCTACAGCCTCTGGATGCCACCAGCTTGCCGCCGGGGGGCATTTTGCTTTCTATTAGTATTTCTTTTTCTTTTCTCACTTCTATTTTTCTCTATCCAAGCCCATCACTGGAATTATGAAAACACAAATTAGTCAAAACTGAAGGAAAGGGAATTTGACTCCTTTAGAGATTGTATTAACACATGAGGGGACCTTCACCCTAGGTCTCAACTCCCAGAGAGGAGATTATTTCAAAAAGATAAGGGAAGAAGAAAACAACAAGCTCTGAACACCTGGAGGCACAACGTCCCCTCCTCCAGGAGCCACTCTTGTCCTTTCCTACACAGCTGAAGTTTTGCTAAACCCACAGAAGTTAGCTTCTGTTTCCTGGTGTTAAATCCAGCCTGCAACCCTTAAGAGGAGCCATTGCTTTGGCTTTGGCTCTCCAGGAAGGGACCAATAGAGTTCTCATGTCACATGAAAGCTATTACTTAGCTGTAGGCTCACTCTAATGCAAACTTACATAGAGGTGGAGTCATTTTCCTACAAACATGCCTGCTGTAAGATACAGATCTTAATCGCTGATACCATTACTGATGGGAAATGCTAAAGACATCTTTTATTGAAGGCTGTCATCAGCTTTTTTCTTCACTCCTCACCATTTCCTAAGGAATGGAAATCATCATGCTCCTGAGACAGTAGCATTGAAGAAATCATCATGCTCCTGAGACAGTAGCATTGAAGAAATCATCATGCTCCTGAGACAGTAGCATTGAAGCCACACAGATGACTTTCAGATTTAATTTTGCTATTTTGAACTCAAGAGTCTGGATGCTGTTTCTTAGCCACATTTCCGCTCCTACATTTTGGTGGTTAATTGGAGATAAGAGTCTCATGAATTTTCCTGCCCAGGCTGGCTTCAAATCAAGATTATCAGATCTCAGCCTCTTGAGAGGCTAAGATTGCAGCCATGAGCTACCAGTGCCTGACTAACTTTCAGGTGTTCATTATCTTTTTCCATTTGCCAATAAAACTACAGGCCTTGCAATAATATGAAATCTTTAATAAAATTCTAAGTGATATAAAATAATCAAAATCTAACTTTTCACCCATTCTATTTGTAACATCTATTCTCTCAAAATGAAAACCTGAAAGTCCATTAAGTCTTCTTCTGACTTCTTAAATCCAACATACAGCAGGTCTGACATCTAGGCTATATTTATAAACTAAAATGACTAGTAAGTCATTCATTCCTCTATCTCTTCTATCATGATCTTAAAGGGGTTCTTCCTATTCTTTCTTTGGCTGATTAATTGCTCCCTGTCTCAAGAAGATTTTCCTATCTAGCTTCCACATTTTTGAGAGAAATGTTGCTAAAATAGATTGACATTTTGAATAGTAGCCCCTTGTATATCTACTAAAGAAAATAAAAAAATAAAGAATATAAAGAAAACATAGATTTGATCATTTGGTTTTCCTTCTTAAAAACTGTCACTGAGTTCTCGTCTCCCTGGCCCTATAGGCTTCATGCTATGGCGTCTATATGTCTGTACAGACTTTCCACCTGCTCTGATCCTACATGTCTAGGATCTAAGTTTGTCTGCCATTTCCAATAGATACAAGCTCTTTGCTGGCCAGGTCTTTTTTTTTTGCCAGTTCCTGGGGAAAAATACGTGGCAATGCTTTCTTTTGTAGTTAGAATACATGGACTCACTCTGCTAATGAAAGCCAACAGATAGCTCATTCTCCAACCATTTGCAAACTAGGCTTCACTGTAAAACGAATTCATGTATCACTTAATCGTTTTTGGAAATTTAAATTCTGAATCATGAGCTCACTTAAAAAGAGACATAACTGCTAAATACACCACATGCAACTCAGTGGCCAATGCCAATAAGGCAAGCAGGACAGTGAGCAGACAATAAATCTACTGACACTAAACTGTAAACGTATTCTGTTCCATTTGCTGTAGATTTGCCATTCCAATTGAGGGAAAATGGGCTGCAGAGCTACTCATGCATAACGTTTCTAGCCGCATGTCCACAGGGCCACATTCTTGGCAGTTCTTTGACAGAAATGGACTTTCAAAGGGGCCACACATGGATTAGACAAAATTGAGAGCTTCCGGGATTAAAAGGGATTCTTGCTAAAGTTTGCAATACATTCCCCCCCCCACAAGCTAAATATGTGCTAAAAGAACAGGGTGGGCAGAGTCAAGGAAGAATGTACTTGGGTTATACTATGTGTTCCTCTTTGAGCAGATGATTTGCACTTCAAAATGAGGACTTAGCAAACACAGGTTCCTCAAAATTAAAGAACTGGAGCACTGAAAATTGATGTTTTCAGGGCAAGGTCTGTAATTACTTAGAGCTTCTAGAGAAATGATAGATTCAGAAAGCAGGGCCACAAAGATTTTCTGTGAAGTACTATTTGGAAACCAGGGCTCATAAAAAAATAAGACTAGTGTGGGGAAAAAATCAGAGATAGGACTCAAGGGAGTAGCATTTGCTGTTGCGGGGAGGACTACAAGATGAGTGACTCTCGATACTTCTGTAACTAAGAGGGAATCTGTGGGATAAGTTGAAGAACTGCCCAACCTAGCAGCCTAAAACCACCCAAGCTAACCTGTGGTTAGAGCTGACAAATGGAATTTGAATTGGTGGGAAGGAAGGAAGGACTGAAGGAAGGAAGGAACAAAAGAAAGAAAGAGCAAAGGATAAGAAGAAAGAACTACATCTCACATATGTCAGTTACCCCTCATGATACTCTTCTTTGTATAATAGCTCAGTGCCCTGAGGAAACAATAAGGAAAATAAATAAGGCAAATGTGAGAAAGGAAGATCAAGACCTTCAAAGCAGAGACTTGTAGCAGAGCTCTGGCATAGGTATTCAAGCAGAAGGGAAATATTTTGGTGGGAGGCATATTTTATCGTAGGATAGTAATTTGACTCAGGCCAGGCACATTTAAACAGATCAGCTAAAAGTGAAGAAAAGAAACAGGGCAATGTTTAAATGCTACCAGTGGAAGCTGAAAACAACAGAAATGTTTCATCTTTCTACAGTGGTACCTAACTCAGTAAGTAGAAACAAAGGTCAATAAGATACTGCTAGGCCAGGCTAGCCCATCCACCATGTTCTAGACCTGTTTTATTTAGACTTGTTTTGCAGTAGTAAACAGCAGCTCCATCCATCCTCAGTAGCAGAAAACCCTAATTTTTTTCCCTTAACCTATATGTATATGTGCATTGTCACTTTAAGTCACTGTATCTCTCCTCTAGGATACATATGAAAGCCACTCAAAAGCAGACAGGATTTGAAGCCAGGTGTTGATCAGGAATTCATCAACACTCTGTTGTACTCTAGGAAAACATGATTTCATGTTTAGAGTGCAGAGCATCTGTGCTAACTTTGGCACTAAAAGTGATAATGAGGGAGGTGCATGTGTATTTGTCTGTGTGTATGTGTGTGAGAGAGAGAGACAGACAGAGAGAGACAGACAGAGAGACAGAGAGAGATACACAGAGAGAGTGCCTGTATATTTGGGAGGTGCTTTGTCCATCCTCAGTCTTTGTGTCTTTCAAGACTCACCTTCTCTTGAGGTCAAACTGTCTAATGGTATACCATATTGTTATTTGGGCACTAGGTAAAATGGACATGACAGCACATTGAGATTTGCTCATTTCCAAGTCATTAATTATATACCTGTGTGAATTTTGCCTCAACAAATTATTTTTTTAAATTCCCTTTCCCCAGAGTCCTTTTGTGATTAGATTCACTTGATTAAGGAACTTTTTTCTTTCTTTTTTCTTTTCTTTTTTTTTTCAGTATTAGCTGTGTAGGTAGGATTCTGCCACTTTTACAGGTTTATTTTAAAGCAGTGAAATAATATTGTGGGCTTTTCAATTAGGATACAACTTCACTGATATGGCATTTTCTGCATCAGTAAAAAGTGTAGGTGGAAGAGATGTTGCAGAACTGACTTCCAAAATGCTGGCTGTACCACAAACACTATTTACCAAAAGGCAATGAACTAGGTCTAAGCCACGACCAAAAGAAAAGAGCAGTGCTGGATCGGGGAGGAATGCTACCCTCTAACTCCTGTCATGGATGAGAAAAACTAAGACCTAAGGGACATGAAATAACTTGGCCAATATCATGCAAAAATATCAGAAGTGCCCCAGGTCGTGAAGGGCAGCTCTCTAGATTGATCCCTAGCCTAGTCTAGAGTTCCTTGACCCAACAATATTTGCTGTCATGGTTCTTGGGTTTTAGGCTTTCAATATTGAAAGAGCCAAGGTATTCTTTCTCTCTTCTTGAATTCTCTTAAAGATGCAGCCCTTGCCATCTTGACCCTAGAGACTGACCCAAAGACTCAAGAGATTATTGAGCTCAGCTGAAAAACTAAATCCCCACACTCCCAGGAGTTCAGAGCATGCTTCAATGTTTCTTTGCAAGAATCATTCCTGGGCAAACAAAAACAAAATCTATTGCTTCTGAATATCTCTATCATTTTTTTTCCTATTGTTCGCTGACTGAACAAGGGAGCACCGCATAAACTGATTATACCAAGGAAGTAATCCTGGGTGTACCCCCTGAGGTTCTCTAATGAGTGTAACAGGCACTTAGAAATAAGCTCCTGAAATGATGTGATGTGAGGCGTTCATTTGCACTCCTCCCGAGGGAGTTTTCCTCTGTGTGAATTCATCGTGTACACCACAGTGTTCAAAAGAACTAGCAATTCCGGTCTCTGTGGTTGTGTTTGATGTACTGGGTTAAACGTGCTAGGGAAGCTCTCAATAGCTTTCCCAGCCCTGGGGACTGGAAAAAGTCAATAGAGTTTGGCCACTGTACATGCAACTTAAGAGTCCACAGACTAGCAACTGGACTCTACCTCTTCCATGATTTTTTTTTGGGGGTCTGGTCATGGGGCCTGAACTCGGCCTGGGCACTGTCCCTCAGGTCTTCAGCTCAAGGCTAGCGCTCTACCACTTGAGCCGCAGCACCACTTCCGGCTTTTTTCTTTTTGCTTATGTGGTGCTGAGGAATGGAACCCAGGGTCTCAGGCATGCAAGGCAAGCACTCTACCACTGAGCCACCTTCCCAGCCCTCTTCCATGATTTCTTGATAGGATCCTGGACATGCCACATTAACTATTCTTCCCCTGTATATAAAAAGTGAATATTAGTAATAAATTCCACTAAAGTTATGGTGAGATTCCTTCATGAAAAGGTAAGTAGAAATGATTTAAGAAGTATATAAAGTTGATTTAGTAGTAAATAATCATCACACTGTCTATATAATCTGTCAGAAATACTTACTTAAAAGTCAGAAGTGAAAGGTATCAGTAAGGCATTTATTTAGCACTGACCTTTTCTACCTCATAGGACCTTCTTGCAATAACCTTCTCTCCTATCAGATCCCACTTTGTCTCCAGATTCCCCATCTCATTCTTGGTATGATCACAATTTCCAAAACATTCATGTTCACGCTTAGCTTCTCAGGTGCCTTTAAAACTTAGGGTGACTGTAAAACAATTCATGTAAGTTGATACAATCACAGCTGTTAGCTTTCATGTGACCTCATTAAATAAATGGGACCACAGAAATCAAGACCTTCAATGAACACTGTCTTAGCAACATCTGGGCACAGGCCTCTTCTAGGCTCTACCATGTGTCAGGATCACATGGTGTTCTGGTCCCTGGACTGCAATATTGGTGTCTGACCATGAGCCATGAGGGTGTCTCTGTATTTAATATTTTAAATTTGTAGAAGGCCAGAGTGATTCCTACTTTCATACTTTTGATCCTATTGTGTAGTTAGGCTTATCTACTCTAGCTACTAGCATCTTTCATTTATAGCTTTCTGATCAGCATATATCCAGCCTGCCATACTTATAAAGCATAGGAATAATAAATGAAATAAACTCATAAAAGAGAAAAACAAAGATCTCTCTCTATATATATTTATCTATATAGATAGATATATATTGAGAGAGATACTTTAAAACAATAGTTGAGAACTCTCTTTTTCTTAATTTAACAGTTGAGAAAAATTTGGATCCAAATTTAGACCACAGCTTCATTACTGTATAATAAAGGAAGCTAGAGTTATCTAACAGAGAATTGGAGCCTTGGATCTGCTTATTCTTTAGAATCATAGCTTGGATAAAGATGTTTGTTAAAACTTCTCTTCTCTCACTCAGCATTACATTTCATAGGTGTTTTCCCTTGAATCACCTTAATAATACTTCAAGATAGATAGATAGTTCCAAAATGCTAATTATAAATAGACTAAGTCTGGGTTAAAATGTTCCAAATTATCACAGAGATTTGAGTTCTATTTACTTGGAAATGTGTGAACTATCACAAATAAGTTATATCACTTACATCAATAATTTTGTTGTTGTTGAGGGACTATTTTGCTCCCCACTGTAATGAGGCTCGATGAACAGATAAGGAAAGGCCACAACAAACTTATGTGCTGTTGGGCTGTGCAGTTGGGGTGTTTTATGTTCTTTGTGGTGAAGTATTCCCAAAGAATAGTGGAACAAATTTCAACCCATCTTGAGGACTTAGGGGAAGATCGCTTTGAAGTGGGCCATGGCTAGTGGAGATACATGATGTAGGTGCCACAGAGGTACGTGGTATTGATGCAGAAGAGATGACAACAGCATTGCAGATGCAGAAACCAGCCCACATACAACCCAGAAGGGAGACAATATGGCAATACCATAGAAAAATGGCTTCTCGAAGGGAGTTAAACAAGAGAAGACTTTTTTTTCTGTCAGTTGTGGGGCTTGGATTCAGGGCCTGGGTGCTGTCCCTGAGCTCTTCTGCTCAAGGTTAGCATTCTACCACTTAGATCCACTTCCAGACTTCTGGTAATTAATTAGAGAAAGAGTCCCACAGACTTTTCTGCACAGGCTGGCTTTGAGCCTTCTGAGTTAGCTACAGGTGTGAGCCACCAGTGCCTGGCAACAGGACTTTTAAAAATAAAGATATAGGCTAATGTTATACAACCCAAGGAAAGAATCACAGAGATGGTGAGACAAAGGACAAAACATGAACCAGTGCAACAGCAATTCTCATAAGATGCTATGTTGGAAATGAACTTTACAACCTGGGGGAGGGAGAGGGAGTTGTGGGGAGAGAAAGCAGGAAAAAATGAAGGGGGGGGAGTAACAATATTCGACAAGAATTGTTCTCATTTCCTTATTTATGTAATTGTAATCCCTCTGTACATTACCTTTACAATAAAATTAAATTAAAGAAAAAAGAAATTGAGTAGCTTCCAGAATAGAATGTGAACAGGAATCTGAATACAGTAGGGACGCAAAGCATCCTGTCCCTCAACATCTTTGAGCATCACTAGGTCACTACATCACCTACAACTTTAGTGGTAAGAAAACTTTTTACTGTTTCCTAGGTCACTTGGTAAGTGAGACATGACCACTATAAATAGTAACCAAGGTACCATGTCATCCTTGGAAACAGCTGAAATACATTTTAACTTTGGTTTCAAATTCCTGAGACAAAAGGTCATTGGCTTCATCCAGATCATTAAAATGTGATTAGGGGATAAAGTAAAAAAAAATGTGGTTTGCTATTGTTCCTACTGAATAAAAGTTTGTGGGAGGCCTTGGGTTTGGAGTGAGCATTGTTGCCATACCCTACGGTGTCAACTTACGTAATAGACAGTTTAATCGTGTTAATTAGATTGGAAACAGTGGTATCGATTGATTAACTCTAAGTACTTGGGAGGCAGAGACAGGAGGTTTCACAAGTTTGAGGGCAGCCTAAGCAAAGTAGCAAGTCCCTACCTCAAAACCAAAATAAAAACACAAGGATTAAGGACAAAGCTCAAGAGGTAGAGCACTTGCTCAGCAAAAATGAGGCCCTGCATTCAAGTTCCAGTACCAAAGGGGGAAAATGTCACAATAAGCGAGGTTTAGTTGGTTGTAGGAAGCCCTATTGACCATTAATTAACTAAGTAAGATGAAGCCAACTGACTGGTTGATGGCATAAACTGTAGTGATCTAGCTTGTTTTCTATGACTACTTTCTGTGTTTTTTTTCTACACATACTGTCTGATCACATCACTGGTGGCAATTCTCAGAACCTGCTGTGGTTCTCAGAGCTAACTTATTTGCAAATAGTGTATTGTTTTGTCCTTTGCTCAAATAAACTCCACTTGACACAATTGGCCTCAGGAACTTAACCTTTTAACATAAGCTTGTTGTAGGTGGAGAGATTGGGAACTGATGTAGGGCCTTGGTGAATTTGTTCTGAAGGTAGAAAACATCTTGAGCCAGAGACAACTGAATAGAGTTCTATTATTGGAAACTGCAAGTAGTCAGATATGGTTATGACTTGTATCATCAAGCTTATTACATTGCTAGAGAGGAGGCCAGGTCCCAGAAGGCCTTGAAAAGATGTGTTGTTTGAAGGACTAGGTTTCAAACTTGAAGGCAATTGTAAAAGCATCCATGGGTGGGAAAGAGGATAAGGTATTTTTTTTCTTATTGTGTTTATTTTAGATTCAACTGAGAGCTTGAACAGATTGTGACACATCCTTCAGAAGGATCTATCTTCTGCAAGTCAGAGGGGAACTGGAAATACTACTTAATAGTTGGGCGAAAATGATAAAAAGGGTGATGATTGTATACACAAATTGATGTGTTGATTTGAAACCTGTTCGTTCAGTTACTTAAGGATAATTTTTTTAAAATTAAAAAATTAAAATAAATGAGGAGCAAAAATAGCAAACAACTGTTGCCTGGTTGAGGGCTGGTAATTTTAGGCACTGGCTGAGGGTGTGGGCGTGGGGTTGCACATATCAGCACTGGTCACATAATTTCCACATAAGTGGGAGGCACGGACAGAAGCGTGGACAAATGGCAGCGCAACTGGAGAGTGGGAGTGAGAGCAGCTAATGTCATGAGGGGCAGGATCTTTCTTCCTTTATTAGATTCCTGTTTCTCTATCTCTGTCCCTTTCTTAGATTTCTACCTCTCTGTCTCTGTCTTTGCTGCTATCTCTCTGTCATTCCTCTCCCTTCCCATTCTTCCCTCCCTTTCTTTCTAATAGCCATCATTTTGTGGTTTTGAATGGACTTGCATTGATTATTAGCAAGAATGAGCTTTTGTTATGTACCTGTTAGCCATTTGTTTGTCTTCTTTAGAGAAATGTCTATGCAAGTCTTGTTTATGGTTTGGGTTTTATCTATCCCCCCCATATGTGTTGAAGGCTTAGTCTTCAATACATTTGTAACACTATAAGAGGCAAGGCTTACTAGGCCACCATGTGAATGAGGATTCTGTCCTTGACAGCTGTGATGAGAACTATCCCAGAATCCCACTGGCTTCCACGCTGTCTCCCACTGGCTTCCATGTTGTCTCCCTCGGCGAGCTGACCGACAGGTGGCAGCCACTGGAAAGAGGCTGAGCAAATGCATCCCTTTGTCTTGGACATTCAGTCTTTAAAGATATGGGTTTTTTTTTGTTTCGTTTTGTTTTTTCATCTTTGGTTTTTGGTTTTCATTTTGGTGCCAATCCTGAGGGCTTAAACTTAGAGCCTGGGCACCACCCCGTAATGTTTTTGTTCATGGTTAGTACTTTACCACTTGAACCACCGCTCCACTTTGGCATTTTTGGTGGTTAATTGGAGATAAGAGTCTCCCAGAATTTCCTTCCTAGGATGTTTTTTGAGCAGTGATACTCATCTATCAGCCTTCTGAGTAGGTAGGAATTATAGACATGAGCCACCAGTGTGTGGGTCTGTAATTTTGCCTATTACTTGCTATTGTGTTTTATTTCTTACCTAAACTTTGTCACTTTTTTATTTTTAGCTAAGTTAACTTAGGCTCAGTTTTTTTCTTTCTCTAAGTCCCTGAGGTATAGAGATATATTGTATATTTTAAATGTTAATCATCTTAATTATCTATCTATCTATCCATCTATCTCTCTATCTCTATCTCTTTATCTATTACTACGATCTCCCCTATTAATACTGCTTTTCCTTCTTCCCATAGTTTGCATAATTTATAATTTACTTTCATTTTATTCTGTATTTTGTTTCTACTTAAGCCATGTATCCAGTCCTTTTTGCTCCCCTCTCTAATGTTATTTATCTACATAGCTGGAATTGCAGGGATTAGCTTATTTTTATTTTTCCTTGTTTCACAGTCTTTTAGTTCTTCCATCATGACCAGGAAATATACTTATTATAACTCCAGTCTCTTAAATTTTGTTGAGAGTTTTTTTGTGCTTTGTCTTAGTACCTATCAGGTGGAAAAAATGTAAAGAGAATGTGTATTTTGTTGTTAGATAAAATATTCTGTGTGTTTCCAATAGATATATTTGCTATAACATTTGAATAAAGTCCCTAATTCTTTTTAAATCTTTTTAATTATTTTTATTTCAAGGTTATGTACAGAGGGGTTACAGTTACAGAAGTAGAGTAATCAGTACATTTCTTGTCAAACTTATTACCCCTTCCCTCATTTTTCTCCCACTTTCCCTCCCCCAACCCCCAAAGTTATATAGATTGTTTCCAACATACTGTCTCATGAGTATCGCTGTTGCATTGGCTTCCCTTGCACTTTGTCCTTTGTCTCATCATTCTGTTGTTCCCCTTCCCTTCCCGAATTCAGATAAATGTATATATACTACCAGGATACCAAAATCAAATACAGTGACATCAGGGGCTATACCATAGAGGAAAGAACATACAAAAGAAACAAGAAATCATATAGCACATTAAAAACACAACAACAAAGAAAAACCTCTTGTGTCCATGTCTTGGAGTTCATTTTACTTAGCGTCATCTTATATGGTCATATTACATAGCTATTGAGCTATTCTGCTCATCTGCTAAGATTATCCGAGATGTATACTATTTATTGCAAATTAGGGAAACCATGGGACCTATGTTTCTTTGGGTATGGCTTACTTTACTTAATATGATTTTTTCCAGGTCTTTTCATTTCCTTACAAATGGGATGGTATCATTCTCTCCCCTATGTGTCAATACACACACACACACACACACACACACACACACACACACACACACACATATGTGTGTATATACACACATATACACATATATACACACATATATATGCAGTGGAATTCTATGCTTCTTTTTTAATCTTTTGCTTAATTAATCTGTCCAGTATGGAAAGCAGAGTAATGTTTTCTCCTATTGTTGTTGTATTGCTGTCTATTTTCTACTTCAACTTTGTCAGAGTCTGCTTTGCTTATTAAGGTGCTCTGGTTTTAAGTGTGTTCGTATTAGGTGAATTACAATTATTATATCTTCCCAGTTGATTGTTCCTTTTGTCGTTATATAATGTCTTCCTATGACATTTTTTAAAACTGAATTCCACTTTGGATGACGTAAATTGATCTACTTCTAATACCATTGGTAAGTATGCATCAGCTTTTTCCACTCATTTAGTTTCAACATATGCGTGTCCTAAAGTCTAAAGAAAATCTTTTTTAGGTAGCATATATCTGAGTCACGATTTCTCTCTTTTTATCCACTAAGTCACAAAATGTGCTTTGATTGGTGAATTCAATCCATTTAGATTTAAATTGAGTGTTTACTGTTGTCATTTTCATAGCTGTTTCTTTTGTATTTTCCCCTCTTGGTATTTTCATTGCTTTTTAATATATTTATATTGATATGCCGTAATTCCTTTCTGTTTTTATGTTTTTCTAAATTCTATAGATTTAACTAGCAATAACGTTGCAGCATATATAACTGGTATATACACATAAAACTCTAATTCCAGCTGATACCAACTTATGTTCAATTAAATAAAACACTACATATTAATTGCATCTCACTTTATGTTATTAGTGTCACATTGCTTATATTATCTTTTTTCCTTTTTTTTCTTTTTGTCAGTCGTGAGGCCTGAACTCTGGGCCTGGGCGCTGTCCCTCAGCTCTTCAGCTCAAGGCTAGTGCTCTACCACTTGAGCCACAGCGCCACTTCTGTTTTTTTTTCTTTTTACTTATGTGGTGCTGAGGAATCGAACCCATGGCCTCAGGCATGCAAGGCAAGCGCTCTACCACTGAGCCACCTTCCCAGCCCTTGATTATCTTTAAATATGGATTTAGATACTGTTATTTGATCACTTTTGTCTTTCACCTTTATATTCGAATCAAAGTGATTGATATACCTCCATTATAGTAATATAGTATTATGTATTTGTCTATGTATTTACCCTTACCGAAGATTTTGATATTTTTTGCATTATTTTGCTGATTATTATTTTTTATTTCAAGTTTAAGAATTTCCTTTAGGAAAAACCAGTTGTTTAAAGATACAGGTGGACCTGTTGCAACAATGAGAAGTACAAATTGTCATGTCCAAAACGAGCTTTACAACGCCGGTGCAGGGGGG
>NW_012267226.1:5048452-5078543 GCF_000151885.1 Dipodomys ordii
CTTCCTTCCTTCCTTCCTTCCTTCCTTCCTTCCTTCCTTCCTTCCTTCCTTCCTTCCTTCCTTCTCTCTTTCTCTGTATGCTCTTAGTCATTTTTTTGGCTTGACTGGTGCTCTAGCACTTGACCTATACCTCCAGTTGTTCCAGTGTTTTGCTGATTTATTGGAGATATTTCTGCCAAGGCTAACTTCAAACCACAATCCTCAAATCTCAGCCTCTTAAGTCCTAAGTAGCTAGGATACCTATGGTGTGAACCTCTGTTAGTACCAAATTCTCTTTTTGCTCTTGAACTCCAATAATACATATATTGGTCTACTGGATTCCTTTAAGATTTTATTTTTACCTTCTAAACGATCTTTTTTGCTGCTCTAATTCAATCAGTCCCAGTGGCCTGTCTTCCAGTTTGCTGATTCTCTCCTCTGCTTTCTAATATTGAACTTTTTGAATGGCTTTTTCCATTCTGTTATTGTATGCTTTACCTTTCTAATTTCTGTTGACATTTAAAGAATACTTTGTATTTCTTCGCTTAAATTCTCACTTGTGCATCTATTGTTCTATTGGCAATGGATGACAGCTATTTTATACATCTTTATGACAGCTAGTTTCAATTCTCTGTCTTCTCTGTCAAGTAAATTATATAACTGTATTTCCTTAGGATCGGTTGCTTAAGATTCATTTTTTTTCTCTCTCTTTATTTTTTGGACATGGTTGCCTGACGCTTCATTTTCCTTCATTCTTTGAACTGATGTCTATATTTCAGAGTGACTCTCTTTGTGTGAGAGAAGAGTCCCACCAATCAATGAGCCTGAGAATGTGGAAGACCCTCCCAACTCTCCCTGCTCAGAGCAAAACTGGCCACTGTGGTTTTGTTAGCTGGCACTATGGTGATCCACAGGGGAAGCTGCTGTGTTTGCTTGCCCAAGTTGCCATCCCCCTTCTCCCTTAAGGATGCAGAACTGCAATAGACTTGTCCAAGTGCCAAGATTGACAGGAGTGGTCAGGCTTTTGGAGAGACCTTTCAGGAATATTCACATGCTAGGAGAAACCAGGAGTGAGAGCATCCATTTCTGCTTGTAGTTTCCTATACCAGAGACAGGCATTCAATTGGGAAGGTGTCCTGCGTCTCTTACAGCTTTAGTGCATCTGGTTTTGCAGCAGTCTTGTTTGTAGGAGCTTAGCACTCAGTCTGTGGATTTCTCACAAAGAGAATCTGTCCATGCACTGTTGCTGACTTGGCTTTGGGGGAGGAAAGAGGGGCCACGGCTGCCAACTCTGCTCTCTTCTCGGTCTCATTGCTTGGTTATTTATGATAGGACAAGACTAAGTAGAGATGGGAGAGCAGAGATGGTAAGGGGAAAACAAAGGAGGAAGCAACAATGCTTGATAAAAAAGGTACTCATTACCTTGCTCATGTAATTGTAACTCCTCCGTATGGTATTTTCACAATAAAAACTTATTAATAAAAAGTAAATAAAATACATGATAGAAATAAAAAGCTCAACATCTAAATGTGAATATTAAAGGATTTTTTTAAAGAAGGCTATCCTTCATATATTACAGTCTTTAAATTTTCAAACTAAAATAAAACTTTATACAGAACAGATTATTTAATAGTTTAGTTGCACCTATATTAAATGCCTATACACTGACAAGGTTATATATAGCAGATTAGATGCATGTGTAGCAAACTTAACAGCAGTTCTTTAAACAGCTCTACCCTATAAATCATGGGCATGCACTGATTGTCCTACCACAAGGGAGCTGAAGGCCCACAATGTTCAGTTATGACTTATTTTAGTCATTTGTGAACTGAGTGATGAGCTCAAGAAAGAGCAGTAATGAGACAATTTACTAAGCTGGGTGCCCCAGCTTAGTCATATTGAACTAGTCAATATCACCTCTACTCTCCAGATTGTAATCACTTATGTATGTGATCATGTTAATGGCTCTGTAAACCTGTCTATAGTAAACTCACACTGTGGTGCTGCTTCTCTTTAATTATCTTTCTCAGCTTAAGATTTGACCATTTGGCCCCAGTCTTTTGGAAGGAAGCACCTTCAGCAAGTTAGCAATGATCTGGGTTACACTGAAACTAATTTATATTCTATGGTCAAACAGCATATATAAATGATGCATTTATAGCCTGATTCTGGTAGCTCATGATTGTTATCCTAGTATTTAGGAGGATGGAATATGAGGATCATGATTTGAGGCTAGTCTAGGTAGGAAAGTCTGTGCTACTCATCTCTAGTTAACCATCCAAAAGCCAGAAATGGAGCTTGTCTCAAATGGTAGCTCTCTAGTTTCTAGCAAACAAAAGCCCTACTCCCTGAGTTCAAACCCCCAGGACTGCCAGATACACACTTACCACACACACACACACACACACACACACACACACACACACATATACACATTGAAAAAACATAAACATATAATTTAGAATTGGTATTTTATCTTGTCTTATGAAAAGGGAATTTATCTAATATCTCAGTCTTATTCATACAAAAAATTCCTCTTGAGTTTAAATTTCTGGGCTTTCAACAGTGAATTAATTACCCTGGCTTCCACATACAAATGCCCAGCCCACTTAGCTTTTACTGTGATGTCTCTTGTGTTTGTTTACAAGTGCAATTAGAGAACCTTATTTTCCAAATGGAGTTTGCTGAGTTAAAAGTACAGTCTTCAACCAATGCTTTGGGTTTGCAGCTCTTATTCCAAAGGAAGAAGAAGAAGGGAAAAAATACATAAAACCTCATTACAGCCAAAGCTTAGCAGAAAACAAGGGCAGTAAATTCTATGTGGCACAATAGGATGTTCAGTACCCATCACTAAACAAAAAAATAAAAAAGAAAGAAAACATAAAATATAACAATCAATGAAAGTAACTCCTAGTCCATTCTTAAATTCGAATGGTAACTGACTACATTTCTAGAGCTATGCAATAGAAAAGCTTCTGTCCACACCTTGTATTCATTTAAAGGTATGACAGTTCAAAAGGCTTAGTAATGTATAAGCCATCCTTGTTGAATGTAACATATTAAACAGTTCACTAGGCTTACAACAGTTCAGAATGTTAAAAATAAAATTGTACCAGTAGCTCTTTGCCTGTCTTTGTGCCAGAGCAATACAGATGATTTTTGAATAAAGGAAATAACTGTTCATCTGAGCTTGCTAACAACACCCAATGACACATGCTGTTGTACAATACTCCATCTCGAACACCCATTAGGGAGCATTATCATATGCTGCATTACATATTCAAGAACTGACAACAATTGATGCATGGCTGGAAAAAAGAAAACAAGATATTGAAATCGCACTTGGGTTTTACCCTCTGGAGATTACTTGGCAGGCATTGTTTGTGTGCCTCCCTGAATCAACATGCCCTCATTCCCACCCCATTACATTGGAAGAAAAAGAAGAAGCAAGAATCTCAGTACCACAACTCATCGTTCATTTCTAAGAGAATAGCAGCAAACTTAAAAAATGCATCTTGACTTTATCCCTTTCAATGATGATTGCATGGGAATCTCTATTAATCAAACAAATCTGGCCACACAGAGTACCAATCTCAGCATTATGGGCACCACCAGACTGTCCATGTGGTCCATCTGCATGTATAAAAGTAGATTTCCAGTCAATCACTCATATGTACTTTGCACAAAGGGACAAGAACTGCTATCCACAAAACCACCAAGGTCACATGATTTGAATGGATTTTGCCAAGGAGTAAGGAGAGTTGAACAAAGGAGAGAGGGAAGTTAAAATATGTGTGTGTGTGTGTGTGTGTGTGTGTGTGTGTGCGCACGCACACACACACATATAATAAAGGATGCTGGGACGTGCAAGGGCAAACACAGGTCAAGAATGACATGCTAGTGATAAACAGTTCATGGGCAAGTGCTGGAAGTGTCTAGAACATCCTTGATAAACGCAGTCTCAAGGCCAGAGGCCTATCCTGCATGGGTCTTAGGGACAAAGCATCCTCCTGTCCCCAGAGGTTGCCAGAACTCACAGAATTCATTTGCACTCATCTCACTAAGAGCTTTTGCTCAGCACAGTGGCACATAGGGACAAGCTACTCTGAGAAAGACGAGCGAGCTCTGATAGAACGAGACACACTGAAGACAGAGTTGAATCTCAGCAGTCTAATGGGCCCAGCGAGGCAGTAAATTTCACAGCAACTTGACACATTAATATAGAAGTACAGTCTGTTATATCAAAGGGAGATTGTCTTAGTCCTTAAGGGGAAACCGGCAATCCAAAAATGAAGCATGTGCACTGGTGACTTGTGAAAAATGTAGTTAACACTGAGAGCAGAAGTGCAGAGCCTTCTGCCTTGCCTGGTTTGAAGTGCAGGCTCAGGTCCTTCCAGAAAGCTCAAGACCCAGTACATTTGCATGTCTTGACCTGGCTGCTCAGGGACCCTCAGAGAGAAAGGTGGAGAAAGGTGGGTGGAGACAGGATTTTGATCTCGTGGGAGCAGGCAGGCTCTGTCTTACCAATGTTTTCTTTGTTTTCATGTCTTTGTCCCAACAGAGTGGCTTGGAACACATTTCTGTTCCATTCCACTGGAGGGAAAAACTTAATCATTCAATAATAAGGAAGTATTTTGGTAAATTACAGAATATGCACAAGGATAAATACCTAAAGCTGTTGAAATGATCATTACAAAAATTAATGATAAAATATGACAACATACATATATGATTTGGTATCAATGAAAGCAAAGACTCTAAGACTATTAGTATATGTTGGATACTGTTAGCTCACACCTATAATCCTAGCTACTCAGTAGGCTGAGATTTGAGAAGCTTGGTTTGAAGCAAGCTTGAGGAGACAAATATGAGAAACTCTTAGCTCCAATTAACCAGCAAAATGCCAGAAGTGGAACTATCACTCAAGTGGTAGGGTAACAGCCTTGAGTGAAAATGTTAAGGGAAAGCTCAAGGCTGTCACTACACACACACACACACACACACACACACACACAAACACACACACACACACACAAAGCATACATACACACAGACTGTTAGCATAGAAGTAAAATCACTGATTCATTGCAGTCAGGTATAAAAAAGTCATATAAGTGGGGAATGGGTTAAGTTGGAAGAAAGGCATTATGGACGATTTTTATTTTTCAGTTTGTAAATCCATTTAGCAATGTTGTAACATTATATTCTTAAGCCAATATATTTTTTTAATAAACTAAAGGAAGTAAGAGTTAACTTAATTTATTAATGCCCTTTGCCATTCCTGCTTAGCCATTATCTAATACTAATATATCTAGTGCACACATTTAATTGCCCTCCCCCATCTGCTGCCCAAATATGACTAGAGAAAGCTTTATTCCTATGACTATGATTAAATCCCTTTTACGTTCATTGGACTCATTTCTCAGTGGCTTAAAAATACCCTAGTCCTTTTATAAAAGTAAGTTAATTTAACCAAGTCTAGGAGCATTGGTTTGGCAGAAGAGCCATCTCTGTAAGGGCACCTTTTCTATCTGTTTTATTTTGTTGTGGTTTTGTTTCCAGTAATTCTCTAAAAGATGTTTCACACTAATCTTTGATTGAATGGTACAATCTGCTTGGGATCCAGAGGACTGGAGCTCAGTCTGGGGTGTCCTTTAGCTATCTTTGAAGATGCTCTGAACGACAACTCATTGAAGGTAATAGCATTTTGACTCTTTAACAGACAAAGCTCTTTAATGTGATACAATTAAAATAGAGAAGGGCCTCTGGGCTGATTCCATATCTTGGCTATAGTGAATAGTGCTGCAATAAACATGGTTATGCTGGTGTCTTTACTGTATCCTGGTTTGTAATTTTTTGGGTAAATTCCCTGAAGTAGCTCCCTCAATGGACGAATGGACCAAGAAAATGTGGTATATACACACAATGACATTTTTGCTCATCCACGAGAAAGAATGATATTGTACTATTTGTAAAGAAATGAAATTACCTGGAAAAGAACTATGTTAAATGAAGTCAGTCAGTCACAGAGAGACAAAGGATGCATTTTCCTTTATATATGGAATCTAGATTTAACTTATAAATACATTGAGTGGTATGCAAGTATACATAAATGTATTATGTAGATTCAAAGTAGATCTTGAATAGTGTAATTTCTTAGAAAGACAAAATTGAAGTTCAGCAAAATAAAACACCAGGGGTGGTGGGGGGCTAAGGGTAGATGAATGAAGAGGAGAAGAAGGGGAGAATGTGGTTAAGAATCCAAAGTGTATAGTACAAAATTAAGAAGAGGGAAGAGGTAAAGGAGGTAAAGAGGGTAAAGGAGGGATGGATGAAAAATGTTGAAAGAGGTGACATTGACCAAGATAGATTGTATTCAGAAACTGCTTTGTTATATGACAACTCCCTTGTACAACTACTTGAAGATAATAAAGGAATACAAGAAAAATAAATTAAGAAATAAAATTGAGAGGGAAAACTAGCTAGAACTTGACTGAATTCAAGAAAATATTCCTCATACTAAGAATTATATAATGCCTCCTACTGATCATAACAAAGGTAGAATAGCACACCTTCATTACATGGTTGTGGAATTATTTTGTTACTTATGCTGGATATCCATTTATATTTTCATATCCATCATAGCCAAGCTTCAACCAAGTTTAATATGTCCTATCTCCTTTGTCTAAGTATGCTTTAGTCCAACCGACGCAGCAGAGTGAGTCTGATAATAAAGATTTCAGGCTTGCCAGTCTCCTGGGCTTTGTCATTATGTATACTTGTCATTATGTAGGAAATTACACCCAGCTGGATGGCAGTCACCCAGAGGAAGAAGAACTCTATTTTACCTACTCTGTCCTCACATGAGGATCAAAAATGATTTTGAAAACTAAATTGGTTGAATGCAGTGGCACACACCTGTCATCCTAAACTGGGCAGGCAGGGGCAGGGAGATTGTAAGTTTAAGGCTAGCCTGGGCTAAGTAGACAGATCATGTCTTTAAAAGAAAGAAAAAGGAAAAGTAAATGGTATTGTTACCTCTGAGGGCTAAGCAGTGAAGCAGTGTACTCCATTGAGGAAGGAGATGAGCTCCCAACCTCTTCCCTACCTCCTCGACTCTTGAACCTGAATGTAGGTTTGACAAATTCCACAGGTGTCATGCGAACAATCCTAGCACTTGGAAGATATTTTTATACAGGGGCATTTTTCTTCTATTGTACTAAGATGAAAAGCAATGTCTACTGGGGAAACTGAAGAATGGGGTTACCTCTGTAAAGGTCTAAGTTTGCTTATACCACTAGAAGTGCTCTGAACCTCTAGTGTATTACCCCAATGGCTGGGAATTCCTAGCTAAGTTCTCAAGAATTCTCAGGTAAAAGTGCAAGACCCTTCCAGAAAAATAAGCTAAAAGCAGGAAAACCTGGGGAATAGCTAAGGTAGTAGAGTAATTTGCTTTAAGTTAAAAAATCACTACTGCCAAAGGAAAGAATGAAGAAGAAAAGAGGGAGGGAGGGAAAGAGGAAGGGCCCAAGGGTGTGAGGAGGGAGGCTGGATTATGCATATACATTCATGTGAGAGAAAGAGGGAGGGAGAGAAAAACTTCTTGTAACAGACCAGACAGGAAATTCTGTGAGACTCTGATCTCCACCAAAAAAACCCCGAAGTGGAGATGTGGCTCAAGGGGTAGAGTGCTAGACTTGAGCATAAAAATACAGGGGACAGTGCCCAAGCTGGGAGTTTGTACCCCATGACAGGCACGCACACACTGTACACATGTACACACACACACACACACTCACACACACACACACACAACACAGAATCTGCTAGGCACCAGTTGCTCATGCCTATAATCCTAACTACTCAGGAGGCTGAGATCTGAGCATCGCACTTCAAAGCCAGCCTGGGCAGGGAAGTCCTTGAGACGCTCATCTTCAATAAATTACCCCTAAACGCTGGAAGTGGAGCTCTGGCTTAAGTGATACATCCTGGAACAAAAGAAACACAAGGACAGTGCTTAGGCCCTGAGTTCAAGTTCCAGCACTGGTATACACACACACACACACACACACACACACACACACACACACACACACACACACACACACCACATACACAATCCCCACAGGATCTTATGTAGAACTTTGAAAGAGTGATTTTTATATAATTTCTATAATGCATATGCAACGACCAAAAAATTAATGTTAATTAAGTAAAACAGAAGCTAGCAAAAATACATTAAAAAGAAGAACACAGAATCAAATTAACAAGCTGAAAGCTAATCAACATACTTGAAGAAAACATATGAACTTCAACAAGCTGATCATGAAAGTATATAACTGTGCTCCTAGCACAGTAGGGTCTGAGGCAGGAAATTTGCAAGTTCAAGGCCAGCCTGGGCTACAAAGTCAGGCTTTATTTCAAAAACAAAACAAGAGCTATCAAGGAACGGATCACGCACTGGCTGGCTGAAATGTGAAAATGTTACCATCTCAGAAAGTTCCCAAACATTCTTGTGATGTAAACAACAATAATGACAAAATAAAAGTTGAAAGTATTTAGCAAGCCACTAACATTTACAGAAGTCAGCCAATGATCCTCTGTAGTAAGGTTGATTGTACTCCGGTAATATTCAACTAAATAAATGAAATAAAAAATGACTTCACAACTAAAATACAAGAAAAGTTTCACCAAAATGAAAGGGACCAAAGCTAGAAGACATGCTGCATTCCAGGAAATTTTTATGTATAATTGTAAATATGGAAGAATGCTTTTCATCTAAATACTGAATTTCAAAAATTTTAAAAATGAATTCTTCAGGCATCTAGGCAGGAAAATAAACCACTTGCAAGAGGAAACCAAACAAGTTACCCTTAGACATTTTCCATGGTAATTTTCAGTGCAAAATCAGTGGGACATGTCTTTAAAGTTGTACTTTTAAAAAGTATGTTTGATCCAACATTTTATACTCAACCTAGTTGACACCATAAGGTGTCATGCTAGCATTTTTAAAGAAGAAAGGAGTGAAGGTGCATAAAACCTATGAATAGAACCCTACATGGTAACAACATCTATTGAATTTAAATAAAAATAGGTGGCTTACCAACAAAGAAAGCCTAATTTTAAAAAACAGATGGGGGGCTGGGAAGTTGGTTCAGAGGTAGAGTGCTTGAATGAGTGCTCACATGAATGAGGTCCTGGGTTCGATTCCTCAGCATCACATAAGCAGAAAAAAGCTGGAAATGGTGCTGTGGCTCAAGTGGGGGCTAGCTTTGAGCTGAAGACCTGAGGGACAGCGCCCAGGCCCAGAGTTCAAGCTCCATGACCAACAACAACAACAAAACAAAACAAAAAACCAGCTGGGTACAAAGTAGTATCATCTAAATAATTATAAGAAAGTATGGATGTGAACCATTCATATACCTTACATATAAATATATTGTAATGATCAGATACCAATGCTGGAAAGAGGAAAACAATGGAATAAAATGTAGATTTAAAGAATGTCCCTCTTAAAAAGAGAAGACTTAGGTATAGGAAAACAAACCCCTTAATATATTCAAGAATTTATATAAAAGGAAGATATTTTAAAAACTAAATATATTTATTTGAAGGTCAATTATTCCTGCATATACACTAAAATTTCTTTTTTCAATAATTCAAATGGTAAGGGAATTTGTATCTTTATTAAAAAATAAAACGTGATTCCATTTCCACAGCATATAAAATTCTATGGCACTCACTGGATAAGCAGATTCTGTTTATGGGTAGGTACTGCTGCCTATAGGCAAGGGAAACCTGTAGAAAATGCTGTTTCAGAACTTGATTCCCCAAAAGGAGTCAAGATGATCACAAGTGATAGATCATGAGTCTTGGTGTAATAACAGCACAGATAATCAGATCCACAAACAATAACTATTGGTCATGGGACTCTGCATAACAGTACAGATGATAAAATCTAAAAACATAATAACAGACATGATAGGACTTTAAATAACAGCCGCCTGTGATAAATAAGTCAAAAGCAAAATGGAGAGAGTTGTCACAATGTGAGATAAGATTTAAATAGCATTAGAGAGGTTCAAAGTCCCAAGTGCTATATATACTTACATAGAAGATAGTTACTATTTGTACAATGTGAGGGAATCGAGCACAGATGATCAACAGGCTTTATAAAAAAATTCCCAGACAGGTATCAGCGTCACAAGCTTGTAATCCTAACTACTCAAGAGGAGATCTAAGAATCTTGGTTCATAGTCGGCTTAGGCAGGAAAGTTTGTAAGATTCTTAACTCCAATAAAGCACCAAAAAACTAGAAGTAAAGCTGTGGTTCAAGCAGTAGAGCACCATCCTTTGAGTGAAAAAGCTAAGGGAAAACACACAGGCCCAGAGTTCAAGCCCTAGTACTAGCATACACACACACACACATACAAAAGTTACCATTGTTTTATTTGTCAGTTTGGGGACTAGTTTTGAGTCTCAGAATACATTGGGAAATTCAAGTGAGAATTCTCAGCAACATGATGGTAATGTGTTCAACAATGATTCCTGAATAGATATGGAGTCATTAGCTCAGATATTCATATTTTTGGAAAAGTAAATCGTTGGACTCAAAACTCCGTCATGGCTGCTTCCTAGACTGGGGATGTAGAGAGGACAAACAGCTTCCTATTCAATGCCCAGGTAAGAGTATACAAACAGTCTGCAGATCCCCAAGACAGTCATTTTACCTGCCCAAAATGTAATACAAGATGGACTACTTGTAGCTACTGGAAGTTCTATATGATATCTTTCCCTACTGAAAACTACCATAATAGAGAAGGCCAAGTAGAATCTTTGTAGATGACCTTCATCCCCATCCCAACCAAAAGGAGCCAGAAAAAAACTGGTGTCTCTCAGGTTGTCCATTTCAGAGACGTGTACAATGTAGAGTTTTTGCTGTCTTATTTACTTCAGATGTCTTTCTCCTACAAAATCCAGATGGCTCGTGGCTGATTACAGTGGACTGCTACAAATCTGGGTAGTAACTCATTCCAGATGTTTTGCCAGATGCAGTCTCTTTGTTAGAGCAGATTAAAACAGACTCTGGGACTTGGTATATAAGTGACCAGCAAATGCATCCTTCTGCCTACTATAAAAAATCAGAACCTGAAGAATTTCATATTCTCATAGGATAAACCATAGTGTACATTTATGGTTTGCCAAGAGCTAGGATAACACTCCAGCCTTCTGACATATTCTGAAGGAACACAGACTTCCTGGATAGTGTGTGTAATGTCCCATTTGACCACTATATCCATGACATGATCTCAACCCAAGAGATGAGCAAAGGGTGCAAGTATATTGGAGGCTCTAAAAAGATGTGTATACTCCATGGGGAGGCCAAAAAGCCTCAGAAGTCTACCATAGTCCCCAGTAAAAGTCTTAGAGATACAGCAATCTGAGGCATGCTGGGGCAGCCTGCTAAAGCATGGGGCGAATGGTTGTACTTAGTACCTCTCAATACTCACAAAGAAGCCCACAGCTTTGGAGTTCCCTGCAGGTTCTGAGGTACATACACTGTGTTTGAATTTACTGCTTGATAGCTTTACCTGGAGATAGAGAAATGAAATGGCAGCCTTCTTTGACCTGAGTCTCAGAATGGGAAGGTAGAGCCTCACATCAAGTCCATGTTGAAGGCAAAGTGGTACTGATAGATGGGTTCCAAGAGTGACATTCTTTACAATATAGGAGCTAGCTAGCAAGTTGTGAACATTGTAGGGTAGGCTGACAGCAAGCACATGTACAGTCACCAATTCAATAGCTAAGGCTTTGGGAACAGTCACACCATCATCTTCATTAAAGAACTCTATTTCGTAGTATATGACACATTCTTTTCCATAGTGTAGGGGCTTCCCTTTTCTTACATGCCACAACCATTTATTTCCCTAGCATCTACCTTGGGCACAGTCTGGTGTCCTCTAATTCAACTCAGTTCTGACACTATCCACCAAGAGGTAGCTCAGGTACACTAGTTGAGAGCCAGTCCCAAAGACTGTCTTCAGCCTTAGATGGCATCTGTAAGTCTCAGGTTGTTTGAAAAGAATGTGATTTGGTTTACAAAAAGATAAGTTATCTGCCAGTAGTATATCAAATATCAAATGATAATCAGAACTTTCCATCAGGATCTTGATTCTTCAGACCTATCAAGTCATAAGTTTGGATAGCCCAACTGCAGTCAATCACACAAAGTACAGACATAATCGGGGGACACAGGGAAGTCCAAAACCAGGTGGCAGGATCCCAAACTACCCATCACAACTACAATTTTGCTGCTTCCTTGGCTCACATTGAACATGCTGAGGAGATGGATTGCTGTTGGAGGACAAAGGATTTGCTTTGCTAAGGATGTGTCTGATGTTTTGACCTACTATAAGGGCAACCAGCATCTTGAACCCATTTCATTTCATGGGAATCCTGTGTTTCTGCCACATTCTACCACATGTCTGAAGCTCCTCATCTGATAGAATGTAATAATAGCTTCCTAAAATAACAGCTGATACTGGGAGACAGACGGTTCTAACTATTATTTGGTATCTGCTATACTTCTTGGCAAAAGCTGGAGCTCTGAGCGAAGTTCCAGGGGCTCAGCAAGTCAGTCTTGATTTGCTTTGAGACTGGATGGATGTTTTGCAGCCTTTGGTTTTGCAGCCTCGGTTACTGGTTTCATAAAGATCATTTGAAAGATACCCAGTCTAACCATTAGTATAGATATTCTAGATTAGATTCTAGTTTAGAACAAAGCAGGTAAAAATTTATAGAGGCCATCATTTTACTATATAACCTACTACCAAACTTTCTCCATATTTTTCATCCCCATCCAACAGCACTATAATAAACAGTGTGCTAGCATCAGCCCTCAGCTTGCCTTCAGGATGCTATAAAAATGACTAATTGAGTCTCTCTATTGTTTTGTACTCAACAAATAGTTATTTACTTTTTATTTTGTAGCAAACTATGCACATGGAAATGTAAGTTATTCATAGTTCCTTTCCTCATGGAGAATTAAATAAGCAAGCAAGTAAATAAATAAATAAGTAAACAAGAACACAGTAAATAAGAAGTTAGTAAGTGAGGAAGGGAGTGAATGAGAGAGATTGAGTGAGTGGGTGACTAGGTGAGGGGGTAGTGGGTAAATGGGTGGTTGAGAGATTGAATGAATGAATGAGTGACTCAGTGAATAGGGTGAGTAAATGGGTAAGAGTGAGTGAGAAGGGCACTGAGTTTTTCATGCCCATAATCCCAGCTACTCAGGAGGCTGAGATCTGAGGTTTATGGTTTGTAGCCAGCTGGGCAGGAAAGTCTGTGAGACTCATCTCCAATTAACCACCAGAAAACTGGAAGTAGTACTGGGGTTCAAAGTGACACAGTACCAACCTTGAGGGAAAGAGCTCAGGAACAATTGCCCAGGCCCTGAGTTCAAGCCCCAAGACTGACCAAAGAAAGAAAGAAAAAGTTGGTGAGTGGAGTAAACAAGAATAAGTTTAAGATTATAACAATGCAATGGATGAAAACAGCAGGTTGCTGTTAAAATTACCTGTTTTTCTTGGTGGTAAGAGAAGGTTGTCTAAGGTGATGATGTTTAGGTGGAGGTGTGAAGGATAACTAGAAGCCAGCCAGGTAATAAGCTGGTTCCTAAGCTGGATCTCCTAAGAGATCACCTTGGAGATATTCTCATTTGTGAGCTCAACCCAGCAGAGTGAACAGAAAGAAGCCACAGTGACTGTAGCAAAGTTCAAAAGAGGAAAACTGAGGCAAGATGAAATTGAGATAGTCTTTTTGGGAGGCTTCTTCTAGACAAGAGGTTGGCAATATTTTTCTCTAAAGACACAGGAAGAAAATTGAATAGTCTTTGAAGACTATATTACATACCTTATTAGCATGGTTTTTACCTTCACTCCTTAAAAGTGTAAAGTCCAGCTGAGCTCCTGTGGTCTATGCCTAAAGTCCTACTTACTCTAGATTCTGAGATCTGAGGATGATGGTTCAAAGCCAGCGTGATCAGGGAAGTCAGTGAGACTCTGATTTTCAATTAACTACCAAAATGTCAGAAGTGGAACTGTGGCTCAATTGGTAGAATTCTAGCTTTGAGCACAAAGCTCAGGGACAGTGCCCAGGCTCTGAGTTCAAGCCCCAGGATCGTCAAACACAATGAATGTGTAAAGTCTTTCTTGGCTCATAGGTAGTGGAATAATGTTCTCCTGATGGAATTGGTTGGATGACCCCCCACCCTAAGCTAGATAAATCTGTTATGAATAAACCAAATCTTTTCATTATTCCTTTTCCCTCTTAGCTTTGTCAGTCAGGAAGCTCATCAATGTACATAATTCATTATGTAGGCTTTATAACATTTATTTTATATATTTAAACTACACATATGAGTGTTTGATATTTCTTCATCTTAAAAGCTATGTGATTAAGCCAAGTGCTGGTGGCTTCTGCCTGCAATTCTATTTAGTGAGGAGTCTGAAACCTAGAACATTGAAGTTCCAAGCCAGCAAGAGCAGAAAAGTCTAAGAAACTCTATCTTCAATTAATCAGCCAAAATCTGTACTGGAGACATGGCTCAAGTAGTAGAATTTCAGCCACAAGTAAGCAAGTTGAGTAAGCATGAAGCCCCTGAGTTCAAGTCACAGGCAAATACCTAACTAATTCTTTATCTTTCTATGACCTACTTCAAACATTTCATGAATTAAATGAGCATGGATTAATGAATGAATGGATGGATGAATGAATGACTCACAGGCCAAGACAAAGCTGTCCCTCTCCACATAATGTCTACCCAGAATAGTGAGAGGCGGAGTTGTGAGACTAACAGATGTCTGAAGACAATTATTTAAACCACTGTAATTTAATTTTGGTGATAATTATAATAAGAACAAAAGTAATCACCACTTTTCAGGATGTTTATTTTCTGTTACCCAAGCATTTCATCAGAAGCTTGGAACCACAGATAGTATGGGTGCCTGTGTATACTGTTTTTCCTATATATAGTGAGGTTATTATTCACATATGGTATGTTCCCCATAAGCTTACAGTTAATGCTGCTTGCACTTTTGGGGAAGTTCTGGAAATTTTAAGGAATAGGCCTATTTGGAGTATGTGTCCCTGGGGTTGTGCTTTACAGAGAAGACTTGCCTATCAGGCAGGACAGAGTTAGGAGGTGGCAAAACCTCATCACACTACTAAGAATGATCCACAACTGAAATACATTAATCATTATTTTTGCCAATCGTAGAGCCTGAACTCTGGGTCTGTGAACTGTCCTTTAGCTCTTCAGCTCAAGGCTAGCACCCTACCACTTGAGCCACAGAGCCACTTCTGGAATTTTCTGCTTATGTGGTGCTGAGGAATCAAACTCATGCATTCAAGGCAAACACTCTACCACTGAGTTACCTTCCCATCCCTACATTAATCATTTAAGCACATAATTTTCTATTCAATCTGAATGAAGGAAAGTTGATTATAGACTGAGGAAAGTCAAACCATGGATATGGAGGAGTTACTTTGTCTAGAATTTTCTAGGGCATGTGATCAATATTTTACATGTACCATGTCACTTAATCCTCAAACCCTTGAAGTATCACTGTTGCACATGAAGAAAAAACAGCTTAGACAGTTCAAGTAACACCAGCAAAACCCTCCAGTTCTTCTGTTTTCCTATCTCTCCAGCCCCCCTCCCTATTTTCTTTTTTCTTTATTTTATTTTATTTTGTTTTATTTCTGAGACAGGGTCTCACCACATAACCCATGCTGTCCCCAGATTTTCTATCTTCCTACCTCAGTCTCTTGAAAATGCTGGGACTGTAGGCTTGTGCTGTCATACCTGGCAAAGTACGCCCAACTTCTTAAACACAGCTCAAATGCATTAAATAAATAGCAGCTCATTTATGAGAATGTGCACTCACACAATAATAAATAGGCAATTGGAGAATAGGATTGTGGAATGGGCTATTGTCCCTGGAGGTGCTCTTTGCTCAGGGGCCTTCTGTAGTCACTGGTTTCCTTGACAATTTATCTGGCAGCTTGTTGAATGTGAAATACACTTTTTAAGTATACACACACACACACACACACACACACACACACATAAAGATTTTCTTTTAAAGTTTCTAAGGCCAACGTAATTATCTCAGTGCTTTCCATAATTCTTTGGAAGAACCAATATCTCCCAGAAACCTTTGAAAACAACCTATTTAAAACCAATTTCCCCTTAGATCATAGATTGCCTGTATTTCTGCTCACTTTTCTCTGCTCTCCTATTCAGATTGGCACAAAGCAAGATTGTTGTTCAGAAGGAATCAGTCTCCTTTTGCCAGTTATCCCTGATCTGAGTTTATATAATCTTGTCTGTGGTGCCTTCATCATTTCCACAGCAGCTACAAGAGATGGATGGGGAAAGGCAGGATGAGAGTCACTTTGGAGAAAGGTATATTGTCAAACCAGGCAGGCATCCTTAATCCCAAAGACTGGGAGTCCAGACACGAAACAATTTTCTCCCTTTTCAGAAATATATTTCATACAGTGAGCGGTTTTGAAATTAAACACTGAAAAGTCTGTTTCATTACTTGTAGAGTAAAAAGAGGAGTTGCACTTTGTGCCTTTTATGTTTGACCTTTCATGTAGCAATCTGAGACACCTGAATCTCCAAGTTCTAAAAGGCTCAGACATGGTAGCATAGGCTGAGGGTGTGCTCTCAGAATGAGGAGCTTCCAGTCCACCTTGAGCAAGTCAATCCATCTCTAGGGGTTTCATTCTCCTTGTCTTTAAAATGGTAACTCCTGGCAGTAGTGGCTCGTACCTGAAATCCTAGCTACTTAGAAGGCTGAGATCTGAGGACCTTGGTTCAAAGCCAGGCCAGGTAGAAAGGTCCATGAGACTCTTATCTCCAATTAACCACTAAAAAGCTTCAAGTAGAGCTATAGCTCAAGAGGCAGAATATAAGCCTTAAAAGCAAAATGACAAAGGGACAGTGCCCAGGCCGTGAATTCAAGCTCCAGTGTTGACATAAAAAATAATAAAAAATAAAATAAATAATAAATAAAACAAATAGTAAATATGCACCAAGGAGGATTAATTGCTTTAAGTATTAAAATGCTATGTATTACCTTATGCATTAGATAGATAGATAGATAGATAGATAGATATAAAGGAAGACATTCATTGTCCGTGCATTTCTGAGAACTGTTAGCACATATTCATTTCACTGGAGACATTTATGTATCTGTGGTGTGTATAAAGACGGGAGATAGATGGGCAAACAGATTGATACGATGTTGTGCAGAATAAAGTTGTGCCCAGCTCTGCAGCATAGCAATCAAGTGCGATACACTCAGGTGGGGAGCAGGCAGAGCGAGGAGATGAACACTTGAAAGAAAATACAGATTCTGTTTCTAGGCAAGTGTCCTTAATGGTAAAAAATGAGAGTGTAGAAATACATAAAATGCATGTTATATAAACAGAGCTGTTTCCAAATAGAAAGCTATACGAGGAGCAATATCGACTCATCAAGCTAAAGTAAGACAGAAGCTTTTCTCTATGCTTTGTCTAAGTAAGGGATATTTTCAAAACCTGGCAGGAGCCATGAACTGCCTTTAATAGTGTGTGTTTCCTTTGAGTGTATCAGCATATGTGTGTGCATGTGGAGATATCCTGAGGGGGCAGGGAGCTCTGCACATTGCTAAACCTTGGGAGTTTAGGGAATGGGAAAGGAAGGAAGGGAGCTACAACATACCAATTTTAGGAGAAAGTCGATTTCCTTAGGGAATGGTCCAAATGTAGGATTAGAAAAGGAGTCTGGCTGGCACAGAGGAAGGAATGGTGAATTAAAGGCATCCAATGTGCCATGCTGCATGACATACAAGTAAGGGGCTGAGGGCCACATTCTCAAAGTACTTGTCATTGTTCAGGCTTACACTTTGCAAAGACTTCTAGCCCCCTGATGTGCACAAAAAGAACCATGCCTCCCTGAGTGACTGAGTTCTCATGAGTGATCTACCCATAGCAAGAGTCTTACACTGCAAATTGTAGGAAGTACTAGTTGGCCCCAGGTGATGGTAAGTTTCTATCCTGATAAATTTGTTAAGAGTCGAAACTGTTGAAAGTTGAAAAACACATAGAATTCACTTAACAGAGTGTCCTAGCTTGGCAACATAATTCTAGTATACTGGTTATTTCTCCTTGTGATTGTATGGCTACTACCCATGATTTTGATTACGCTCCTTGTATTACTTACCAGAAAAAGACCCCCCTCCTTGTATTACTTACCAGAAAAAGACCCCCCACACACACACACATTCAAAAACTGATGTGTGGCTTCTACTAGAAGTAATACCAGTTTGTAACATAGTAAAATGGAAAGAATGCACATTGTACCACCAAAACCTGAAATGTAATTCTGCATGCTCTCTGTAATCCTGTGTATGTCTGGGAGGTGGGAGGCACAAAGAAACCGATTCATTTGCTTGCTTGCTTGCTTGCTTATCTAATAGTGTTGATCATGTAGTCTGTTATACAAATAGGCAATAAATAGAACAGTGCCTGAAGGAGATAACACATTAATGGAGCTTGGAGATGGACAAAGAGCATAGGAAGAGAATGACAACCATTTTAGAGAGTGATAGGGCATCTGAGAAAGTAGGCAGTGTCCAGGAGCAGGATGTGTCTGGAGGTATGTCCCATCAACCAGGCAAATGTGGAAAAGGATGCAGCTTTGGGGAGGATCCTATGGGAAGGTTCCAGGAGAACATCAAGGCAATGAAGTGCAGCTCACAATCCTGTGGCGGGAAAGAGCTTGAGGGATTCAATAAGGAGCAGGAGCACCTGATTTGGTGTTTATCAGCAAAGTGGGAGAGGGAGGTAAGGGTAGATGATTTAGTGTGTTGCATACCACAGAAGGGAGTGTCTATTGTATTTCAAATGGAACAATAAGACATTCAAGAATTTAAGCTTCAAAATAATGTAGTCTGGGTCATATTTAAAGCAGAATTCCTCCTGTCATGCCCAGTACTGCTAAGGGGGCTGGGCCATAGAGAATTGAGAAAGAGAGGCCAGCCAGGAAACTCAGTAGATCATGAGAGAAAGACTTATCACAGCAGACAAGGGTGGGATGTGAAATAATGATTAGAGGGACAGCCAATACTAGTAGCATGTGTTTTGGGGTTTGGTTAAGAAAATACAGACAACTCCTAGGATTCTGAATAAAGCTAACTAGATAAATTAAATAACAGTTAAAACAACTAATTGGTTAATTAACGATGCTTGTTTTGGAGCTATAGCACTCCAATTTTAGAAGAAAGACAATTGTATTAAAGGGAAAATATGATCGTAATGATGAACATTTTAAGTAGGCTTGAAAGCATAATCAGTATATCAAGTGTGTAAGTATGTTGGTTGTCTGGATTTCCCCTTTACAGTGACAAAGGAAGGTTTCTGTCACTTTCCTTGTGCAAGCTATAGAAACTTACAAACTTTATTAATTCATTCAAGTAGCAAGAGAAAGAGAAAGAATGGAAATCCCATGCTATCCTTAATTATGAACCTACACTATCACCCCTTTTAAAACTATAGAGCTCGCAAATATATTGAAAGGGTTGTGTGTTTATTTATCTTAAGATTGGATAGATTTTTAGCTTTAGACTATATATTTAAAAAACATTTAAGGCTAGGCGCCGGTGGCTCACACCTGAAATCCTAGCTACTCAGGAGGCTGAGATCTGAGGATCGCTGTTCAAAGCCAGCCCAGGCAGGAAAGTCCGTAAACTCTTATCTCCAATAAAACCACAGAAAACCGGAGTGGCTCTGTAGCTCAAGTGGTAGAGTGCTAGCCTTGAACTGAAGAGCTGAGGGACAGCGCCCAGGCCCAGAGATCAAGCCCCACGACTGACAAAAACAAACAAACAAAAACAAAACAACATTTAAGGTCATAATTACTAAAGTAAATGAAAGTTAAATAATATTGAAGTAACATTGGCAACTTACAGATTTACCAAGAATATTTTCTTTTGTTGTTGTTGTTGTTTATGTGGTAACTAGGAATTGAACCCAGAGCTTCATGAATGTTGGCAAGCATTCTACCAATAAGCCACATTCCCTGCTCTTGCCAAGTGTATTTTCAAGTGGTCACATTCAGTCTCAGCACTGACATGGGAATATTGCTGTCTTGTGTTGTTGTTACTGTTAGGTTTTAAATTAAATACTGTTACAGTTTGAATCTTTAAAACTCATATGCTGAAAGGTTGGTCCCCAGTGCAGTCTAGTTTAGAGATGGGACTTTGGGGAGGTGATTGACCCTGACCACTCAGATAGATTAATTGCCTGTGGATTCATAACATGCTTGGATAAAGGGAGGAGATGGAAACTTCAGGAGATAGGACTTACTTGGAGGATATAGGTCAGGGTGAGTGTGTTTTTGGGGTGTCTTTGTCTTGTTCTCTGTTTTTGTTCTTTCACAGACATTACCAGCTTTCCTCCACTATTTCAGGATGGGCTTGCCTAATCAAAGGCCCAGGAGCAACCAGGCCTAGTAACCACAAACCAAAATGAGCATTTTCTCCTTTTAAGTTGTTTAACTTAGGGATCTTATCACAGTCTATCCTGAAAATACTCCCAAGAAATTCATAGATTAAAAGGAAATAGGCTACAAAAATTGCGACAATTGAATAATAATATCTATTTAGAAGCATATTGAGATATTTGCTTTCATAATTGAAAAATTAAGATTGGGGGGGAAGGGGAAGGCTGGGAAAGGATATGAAGGGTAAACCAAAGGAGGAGGCTGCAATGCTTGGTAAGAAATGTACGCATTATCCTGCCCATGTAATTGTAACCCCTCTGTACAGTATGTTCACAAATAAAATAAAATTAAATTAAAAAAATTATATTTCAATAAAAATATTTTGTAAGGATTTCTATATGAATTTTTAGTGCAGGAAGCTATTTGTTTAGTTAAAAGTGCCACATCCATTTCACAAAAGTCTAATGAACGTAAAATGTGGAAAATGCACCATATAACTAGGAACAGGAAAATAGTGGATTTCCAAACAGATGGGCTGGCTTAGCTCACAACATGTTGTTGTGAGGGGTGAACGAACGTCCAGTTAGATTGCCAAATCCAGAAAAGTTGTACAATGAAACTAGTCAATGCTGGAAAGTGTCGTGCATGCCACAATCTTACTTTTGTTTTGTCGCCATGTTTTCAAGCACATCAAAGACGGGATCAAGGATTCTACCACTGCCTAGATCCCATTACTACAAATTCTCTCTCTCTCTCTCTCTCTCTCTCTCACACACACACTCACACACACACACACACACACACACACACATACACACACACAGAAACCCTAAAAAATTTCCTAACTATGGTGCACACTAACCATTGTACAAATGGTAGTTACAATATTTTTTTGCTTTCCTTTTCTAATTTTCTTTAAGTATTTGTACAAAGGTATTGCCACTAAATAAAGTGGTTTATGAATACAATGCATCTTGCTCAAGGTCATGCTTTTCGTCATTCTCACCCATCCCTCACATCTACAATTTCGTGTGTGTGTATGTGTGCTGGCTCTACGGCTTTTGTGCTCAAGGATAGTACTTTACCATTTGAGCTACAACCCCACTTCTGCTTTTCTTTTTCTTTTCTTTCTTTCTTTCTTTTTTTTGGTGATTAATTGGAGATAAGTCTCATGGACTTTGCTGCCTGAGCTGGCTTTGAACTATGATCCCCAGATATGAGCCTTTTGATTAGCTAGGATGACAGGCATGAGCTACTGGTTCCCAGCTAGCAATTATAATTTTTAATAAATCATTTTTTGCATCTTTTTTCCTACTGAGTCCCATCCTTGAGAACAAGCCTGTATCTTTATCCTTCATTCTGTTACTTCTCAGAAAAGTGTACAACCTTTGCAAAGCAGCTCATAGATACTTGTTAAATAAGAGAATAAATTGACTCATTGGTTTTGTGCAATAATTCACTCACTATATATCCCATGTGGCCTTAGAGAGAGCATCAAAGCAATACATGACATCCATTAACTCTCAAATTTTCCAACTCCTAGTTCATCGCAGTTGTTCTATTTGGAGGAATGGATGGATAATGTAAAATTGAGTCAATTTTTTAAAAGTTCCTTGAAATTGTTTGAGTGAATATTGGAAAATATCACTATCGGTCATTTCAATTATGGTTTTGTCTAAACTGAGACTCTTTTCCTGTTGATAAGGGGGGCACTGATTTGAGATTTGTGCTGCATTATTTTTAAAGTATTGGAAGTTTTGTCTGCACTGTGATACTCTCCCTTCCCCTCCTCCCTGCTTTGCGATTGCATGAGTACTCTGAACATCTGGAAACCTATTTCTGCTGCCTGTAGACAATCAACTAGACTCTAGAAAAGGTGAAGGAATTCAAAGGCCATAGGGCATGCTTTTATTTCACAGCCTCCCGAGATCTCTCCAAGCCCCGAAGAACTGGGACCTGTAGATCCAGAATAAAATAGAAATTTCCTTCCGTGACATTTAAAGGTCTTGGAGGAAATTAACACCAGCACTTAGGCTGCTAAGATTCTGGGCATCAATAAGATAGAGCAGAAGCCTCAGCCATAGAAGTTTTGAATTGGCTTATTCTCATGAGCTATGCCTTGCCTATGTTCATATTTCTCCCTGGAATTGGTTAAAAATGGATCAGTTAAAAGTCATGGCACTGTGATTTGAAAATGTCCACCCAAAACCATGTGTTGGAAATAATGCTCAGTGCAAGAGTTCTGGGAGGTGGGCACTAAGGGGTACTGCTTGTCATGAGGACTCCTCTATCCTAAATGGGGGGACACTAACTATAAAGGGCATGTGAATGGGAGTTTGATCTCTTGCTCTCTGGCTCATTTGAAGACTTCTATCATACTATCATACAGCAAGAAGGCCCTCCCCAGATATGGCCCCTTGCTCTTGCTTAGTCTTCCCAGCCAGTGGTACCATGAGTGAAATAAACTCCTGTTTTCTATCAGTTACACAATTGGTGGCATTCTGTGATGGCAACACAAAATGAGCAAAGACACATGGACAGCATATGCCTGAGTTTGATTTGGCTATGGGTCAAATGCAGCTTTTCCAAACAGATATTTACCCTCCATTGCATCTGGCTACAATTCCAGTGAGTAGGTGGTCCATTGTTGCGAGGAGTGGCTTCTGAATCAATTCTATCTGGATATAATTGTCACAACCACCTGTTAGCTGTGTGAAAACAATCAGACAATTCAACTTCCCATAGGATGAATTTTTCAAACATATATCATCAACATTCAGTTTATGTCCATGGGAGTTTGGTGCACATTGAATGATCTAATGAATGGCAAGGATTCATCACAGTGCTTGACACAGTTATATAATCCAAAAATTTGGTGGTGATGATGATGAAGATGGTGTGCTAAAGATGAAATGATATCTAGAGAAAGTATTAATTGCAAGAATAACCAGTTGTTTTTGAAAAGACTGAATATTACTCTTCCAATTTTGGTGTCTCTCCACCATTTCTTGTTTCCTTTTTATGAATACTGTCATTTGGTGATCTATCTCAGAGCTTTAGAGACAAAACAAAGCAAAATCCAGGTCCTAGTGGCTTATGCCTATAATCCTAGCAACTCTGGAGGCTGAGATCTGAGGATCGTGATTCAAAGCCAGCTTGGGCAGCAAAGTCTGTGAGACTCGTCTCCAATAAACCACTAAAAAACCGGAAGTGGCGCTGTGGCTCAAGTGGTAGAGTGCTAGCCTTGAGCTGAAGAGCTTAGGGACAGCATCCAGGCCCAGAGTTCAGGCCTCATGACTGACAACTAAACAAACAAACAAAACAAAACAAAACAAAACAAAACAAAAGTTATTCTATGAAGGCAAATCATTTCATCATTCGTGATGAGATCAGTAAGTAAAGCAATGTAAAGAGTATAAAGGAGTCTTCTCTATTCGCCTATACATGGTCCTGAGTCAAAACTCTAAGCATCTATTCCATCAATGGATACCTCATGTTTGATTTCTAGGGAGATATCTCATGTTTGAAAGACACTGTGTATATGAGGAGGGATGGAATATATTTTGTTTCTGTGGTTAGCAAATATGATTCGGAATGAACAGGGCTCCCAGGCTTGAGAGTAATAATCTCCTTCCATTCTAAATCCTAAACATGTGATTGTATTTCTCAGACAATGTGAAAATGGCCTTTGTTTTAAAAAAATTGAGCAAAATAGATCCATAGGAATTGGCTTCCCATCGAAACTGCTGTGCTGCAAATGGACTAGATGGTGTAAGAGGATTCTGGAGTCTGTAATCCTTCCTCCCAGGTAGCAGAGCTGATATTTTTGCTCACATGGGTGTCTACACCATACCTACTTGAGTCACTTGAAATTCCAATAGTTCTACATCTCCTTCACTACCCATGCCTCCACTTTATTACAGAATCTATGTAGACAGTGTGTAGTATTTATGAGGCACCATCCCTCAGTTAAATATAGCACACAAAGCATGTCTTCTCAAAGAGTTTGATAATATATCAAATCAAAGAAGGAACCAATATGCCACTTAGTCCGTGAGGTCTACACTATTATTTTCTCTATTCTTCTAGCATCTTTCCCAGCCACACTAGCTTTAAAACAGCTTGATTTCAACTTATTATTACTATTCCCTTTCATAACATGCCATATGCAAAGTTATTAAATAATGGAGCTACATTTTCTTATTGTTGAATATGAATAAAGCAGAAATGAAAAAGGATAACATAAAGACATTTGGAAGAGACTATATTTAACCTCTTTCTAAAAGCATTTAAAATATGGCTGGCTTATACCTGTTTGCTCTATGATGACTCAGGAGACTCTACCACCCTTTTATTCTTGATTTCTTCCTGCTAACAAGCTATGGAATAGCCCCCAACTTTTTGAAAACCGAGACAAAGAGAAAGGAGGGATTTGAGCCTCTAAAAGGTTTTGTGGTAAGTGTTGAATTACTATTGAAATAAATGATTAGCAGCAAGGCCTGTAAAGCAGGAGGTTTATGTATATCTTTATGACCATAATGTTGGTAAATATTGTCAGCAGAGAGAATGAGAAGCAAGGTCTGACCACATTGCCCTGCAGAACTCAAGGCTATAAGGATGTTTAATTGTCTTTCTATAGACAGCATGCACTAAATGTGTATAAAGCGTTGGAAATGAAAACATAAAACATTTATATATGTATGTATATCTGTGAATGTGTGCATGTGTATATGTGGTATCCATATTGTGGCTATATTGGCGTGTATATGTGTAGGAGTAAGAGTGTATATGTGTGGATGTAGATTGGACATAGTCCATGCATGCATTTGAGTGTCACACCATTTTATTTCACATACTTGGTCTGAGCCTGCCTTACTGTGCTCAGATCTCACTTGAATAGGCAGTTGTTCCTTTATCACTTTTATATTTTTTCCCTCTTCTCTGCAGACCAAGCTCAAAGGTTGTTATCCTCCATGAAGCTTGCTGTAACAACTCCCACTTCCTTAACAGCTTCAATCACTCTCTCTTTCAGCTAATGATTATTACACAGCCTCCAGGCACAAGGCACTGGGCTGTGATAGTGGCTTTATGTCAGCCAGCTTCCCAACCTTATAACAAAGTACCTAAGATCATTAACTTATAAAGACAAAAGGTTTCTTTGGGCTCCTGGTTTCAGAATTTCTGATCTCTGATGGATTAGAGATTAGTCCCATTGCTTTAGTCCTGAGGAAGGCAACACATTGTGGTGGGAACATATGATACACCAAATCTTCTACCTGCTGCCCAGGAAGCAAGAGAAAAAGAGGAAGTGCTCAGTGTCCTGAGCCCCAGGGGCACATCCTCCTCAGTGGCCTAAGGTTCTCACACTAGGCCCCACTTCTCACAGGCTCTCCCACCTCTCAGTGTGGCAGCAGAGAGATTAGGCCTTTAATCCAAGGGCCCATGGGGCACATTCACACCCAAGCTACAACAACCTTGATGATGCAAAAGCAAAAAAGACTCAACCCAGGCATTACCAGCATGGACTTTGCAATCTAATTTCCTTCTATCCTCCTGTCATTGTGCTCCAGCCTCATTTTTAACACCTTCATTGCAGGTTTTCATATGCAGGTCTATTTTACCTTCGACATTACCAATATTTGGATGTTAGACAAACCTTTTAAAAAATATCTCTGGTTTTGCCAGGCGCTGGTGGCTCATACCTATAATCCTAGCTACTCAGGAGGCTGAGATCTGAGAATCACAGTTCAAAGCCAGCCCAGGCAGGAAAGGCCATGAGACTCTTATCTCCAATTAACCACCAGAAAACCGGAAGTGGCAATGTGGCTCAAGTGGTAGAGCACTTGCCTTGAGCTGAAGAGCTCAGGGACAGTGCCCAGGCCCAGAATTCAAGCTCCATGGCAGACAAAAAATATCTCTGGTTCAGAGCTGGACTCTTGTGCATCATGCCTATAATACACCTTACCCAGGAGGCTGAGATATGACTACTACAGTTTGGAGCCAGGCAAGGCAGAAAAGGTCATAAGACCTTATCTCCAATTAATTATCATCAAAGCTGTTTTTTGTTTTGGTTGTTGTTGTTGTTGTTATTGTTGTGCTAGCCTTGAGCTAAAAGCCAAATGAGGTCCTCACTTTAATCCCCAGTACTCACACATACAAAAAATTATTTCTGACTTAAGAGTTAGAGCACTTTCCTTGGCATATGCAAGAACCTGGGTTCAATCCATAGCATCATGCATACACACAAATGATCTCTTTGTCATTGCATGCTGTCTGGAACAAAATAAACCCCAAATGTGTTATTATCAAACTAGAATAAAATTAAATAAAGGGAAAAGTGAGGTACAGAAGCCATGCAGACAATATTTCTGACTATTAAAACAATTTCCCAGCACACTGTCCCTACAAACACAAAATTGAATGTGTAAGTAATGGTCAACACAAAAACAAGTATCAACATATTTCAGTTAAGAAAAAAATACCCTTATTAATCTCTAAGCAATGCTTAGAAAATTTCATCAACACATTGTAATATTAATCAGAAATAAGTTGGTATATAATGTTTGGTGTGCCAAAAAATACATTTGCACTATAATTTGTTTCTTAGAGAGATCATAAAGAGATGTGCGATGAGAATGATTTGCCTCTGAATTTGATACAAATAACTCACTGATTGACTGTCCCCTCTAAATTGAAATTTGAGTCATTTAATATTCTTTCTTCCATAGTTTGGTCAAGAGTTGTGTTACATTTTCAAGTTTGCGTTTTTCTTCTTTTCCCCCACTGGTATGAAATCTAACCCTTTTGAAGGTTTTTTTTTAATCCAATGTAAATTAGCTTTTCTTTGATTTTTTTTCCCTCCAGCTCAGTCCTGAGTTGTTTTATTTTGTTTGTTTCCTGTGCTGAGGAGCGAACACAGGGCCTTGTACTTGCCAGGCAATGAGCTAAATCTGAAACCCCATTCCTGAGTTTTAGGGAAGAGGGCTTTACGAGTTTTGTGATCCATTTTATTACTAGTTAACAGATTTATTCTTTTCTTAAAAAGACTGTGTGTAGTGTGTAGTGGTGCACACTTGTAATTCCAGCACTCAACAGGCTGAATCAGGAGAATGAGGCATTCGAGGCTGCATTAGCAAGACCCTTTCTCAATGAGAAGAAAAATAGTAGAAAAGGGGAAAGGGGAGAAAAATTAAGAAGGAATAGAAAGGAAAGGAATGGGAAGGGAAGGAAAGGGAAAGGAAGAAAGTGGAGGGGTAGGAAAGGGAAGATGGGGAAATGTAAAGAAAAAGGAAGTGTAAAGGAAACAAAGGAAGAAAAGAGACCTAACACAATTACAAACTCTAGGTGTCTGACCAACAGTAAAACCCACAGTACCAAGCTTATATTCCACTTCCATTTTCCTCACAAGCTTTGGTGGGCTGCAACGGTTGTGTTCTCAAAAGGTCAACTCAGAATCTCACATTGCTTACACTTAGCTGTAATTAAAGAGCCTATTGTTTTCACTTTACTAGTGGAATCATATTTTACATATGGTTTCTTCACTAATCTTTATAAAACTTTATGTTACTACCATATGTCCCTATATAACAACATATTGGTCTAGTTTGTCTCTTCTAACTGTACAAAATAAAACTGAGCCACAACATAAGGCTGCATGGAGTATGGAGTGGTTGGGATTACTGCCTGGATTAGCCATAGATAATCTCAATCAAAGGTTCATAGCTGCACGATCCTTTCTGGCTTCAAATGAAATGTATTAGAGCTCTCTAGATACAGCAGAACATATCAAGGGAGACTTGCCCTAGTCAAAGCCAGTGTACAGGAAAAGGTCTGAAGGGTTTGGAGCTCATAGGCTCAGTGCTCAGATTTACTTCTGAACTGCTCTGTTCCACTGATCCTGCAATCGCCTGAGCTTTATGGACTGAATGCAGGTGTGCTACAAGGTCTAGGAAAACTGGAAGAACCAGGAAACAAAGATGAATGATGTTCTTCATTAAGAAAGCATCTGACCCAAGGCCCCAATGACCAGAAGAGGCAATTATGGGATATGCGAGGGTGGGAGGGATATAATGTGCTTTAGCAAATGCTTTAGGGCATCCTTCCGTTGAAATGGGAAGTTTAGAGATGCTGTGCAGTCCTACTAGGCAGAAAGTCTGCAGTCATCCTCACATAAGCCTAAATATGAAAGGGTAGCTCATAAGGAAAGCCTTTGCAGCATCTCCATGTGGAGGTCTTTCCCGACTCCTTGACATAAGGAGAGGCTGTTATCAATTTTGTTTGAAGTGGGGTATAGGATGATTTTTTTCCAGCAAATTTGTCTTCCAAATTACGTTTTCTTGGGCTAAAAATAAAGTGCATTTTTAATTCCCATGTACAATACAGAAGTGTCAGCAACCCTGAGATATGATGTATAGAAACAAGAAAATAATTTTGAGACTAGAATCTATTTTTAAGTCAAAGAAAACAATTCATGTACTATTAAATTAGAAATTAGGAGAAGAGATAAATAACAAGGATATTGTTTTCTCCCCTATCAGATAAATTCAAAGTGTATTTTATACTTGATAAGACATAATAATTTGTGTCATTGTTTTTTACTTAGTAGGTATTCAGTAAATAGCTGTTGAATCTAAGAGTTAACTTTAATTGAATTTGTTTTTCCACTGTCAGAATATAATGCATATAAACATCAAAGCACTTAAGTCAGTTAAATCATTATTAAATTAAAGAATTTATATTTAATCTATGTTTATAAATGAAATTCATTAAGCAGTATCTTGAAAGTTGAACAGAGAGCTGACTGTGAAACAATTTCCTGGGTTTAAATGTTTAAACAAAAGTAAAGCCAAACACCAGTAGCTCACACGATTAATCCTAAATATTCAGGAGCTGAAATTTGAAGATCAGAGTTTGAAGACAGTCTGGGCAGGAAAGTTGGTGAGACTCTTCTTTCCAATTAATCACTACAAAGTCACAAGTGAAGCTGTGGCTCAAGTGGTAGAATTCTAGCATTGAGCAACAAAGCTCAGTGACTGTGCCCAGACCTTCTTGAGTTCCAGCTTTAGGACTGGCACAAGCCTGCACATACACACACACACACACACACACACACACACACACACACACACACTCACTCACATACACACAGTAACAACAACAGAGAAAAGAAAAATTAAGCCAGGAGCCAGTGGCTCACACATGTAATCTTAGGTACTCAGGAAGCTCAGATCTTGGGGTCATAGTTCAAAGCCAGCCTGGGCAGGAAAGTCCATGAGACTCTAATCTCCAATTAACCACTAGAAAACTGGAAGTGGAGCTGTGGTTCCACATGGTAGAGTGCTAACCTTGAGTGTAGGGACAGTGCCAGAAAGCAAGCAAGCAAGCAAGCAAGAAAGCAAGAAAGAAAGAAAGAAAGAAGAAAGAAAGGAAGGAAAGAAAGAAAGAGAAAGAACAGAGAGAGACAGAGAAAGAGACACAGAGAGACAGAGAAAGAGACACAGAGACACAGAGAAAGAAAGGAAGGAAGGAAGGAAGGAAGGAAGGAAGGAAGGAAGGAAG
>NW_012267226.1:5080613-5101661 GCF_000151885.1 Dipodomys ordii
AAGAAAGAAAGAAAGAAAGAAAGAAAGAAAGAAAGGAAGAAAGAAGGGAGGGAGGGAGGGAGGGAGGAAGGAAAGAATGAAGGAAGGAAGGAAAGTGGGAAGGAAAGATGAAGAAAGGAAGGAGAGAAAAAGAAAGACAAAAGACTGATGTTTGAATTTCTTAATGCAGCTCATTTTAACTCATCTTTAGAATTGGTGTCCTCTCCTTGGAATTCTGTGGTCTTCTCACATCAATGCAATTTGTACAACATTGAGTCTTTTCCAATGGCTTCTTCTCTCTTTCCTTTCTTGTTGGCTCATCCTCATTGTCCCAGAAATGAAGGGTATGTGGACATCAGTAGCCTTCTTAAGTCTATGAGTCTAACTCAGATTTCCCAATACATACACATCTGTATAGTTGCATGGTGCCATCTATGTCTTACAGAATGTTGGGAATCTCCAACTCAACCAATACAAGCTGATCCTAAGTATCCTTTCCCTTTGAGCCAACCACCTGCCGTTCTTGTTCTCATTTGGTCTCTGTTGCTATAATCCCCTCAGTCACTTAATTCCATTGGCTCTTTGCTCTCCTCCCCACCACCTGTGAATCACTATTTCAAGTAATTTCTGTCTCCCCAAACACTGTTTGAATCCAGACACTCTTTTATATTTCCACCTGCACTTCTCTAATCCAAACCGTTATCATCCCTTGCCTGGACAACGATAGCAGCTTCCTGAGTGATCTCTCTGATTTTAGATTCTCCAATTTATCCTCCCTCTGCCACAGAAGCATTTTTCACATGTGAGCTATCCTATATAAATGGCCCAGCTTAAAGCCTTCCCATGATTTTCTGATAACATCAATCCTTAGCAGGGTGTTATAATGGCCTTTCTTTTTTTTTTTTTCTCTAGTCTTGTTCATGCCACAGATGTTGTATTCCAGTAATACTGAGATGCTTGAAGGTCTTCCCATATATCTCACTTTTATTATCTTTATATTTGATCATACCTCCCAAGTTAACACAATGGTATCTTATACCCCAGACATAGCAATGTTCTCTTATTCTGGACCTAGCTCCAAATGCTTCTGTGCTGTTCTCCTTAACAGTTTAGGAAAGTCCCTTAAAAATAAAAGAGCAGACAAGACATGGTGATGCATACTTGAAATCTTAGCTAATCAAGATGCTGAATTAGGAGGATCATAGTTCAAGATCAATCTGGAAAACCTGGGAATCCCAATCTGAAAAACACATGAAAGCTAACAGAAATGAGGGGTGTTGTCATGTGATTAGAGTGCCTACCTAGAAAACAGAAGGACCTGAGTTTAATCCTCAAACAAAAGTGAAAAATCTAACAAAGCGGTTGAAGGGTCTTTAAAAAAATGTTATTATAGAGAGGGTTTACAGTTACATAAGTCAGGTGAAGAGTACATTTCTTTTTGAACAATATCACCCCTTCCCTTGCTCTCTCCCAGTTTTTCCCTTCTATCTCCACCCACAGTTGTGTGGCTCATTTTCAACAGTGTCCAGTGAATACCATTGCTCCGTTTGTTCATCCTTTGTTGAAGAGTCTTTGAGAACCAGATTATTCTATTATTTTTTGTAATTTATTTTCCTGAGAAAATGTAAGAATGAAGCTATATTTTTGTTGGTTGGTTTTCTGCTTTGCATGTGTGTGTGTGTGTGTGCATGCACACACACACATATATGTGCATGTTTATGAGTATTGGGCCTTGAACTTAGGGCCTGGGCACTGTCCCTGAGCTTTTTTAGTCATGTTCTGCCACATGAGCCAAAACTTCCATTTCTGACCTTTTGGTGGGTAGTTGGAGATAAGAGTCTCACAGATTTTTCTGCCCTGGCTGGCTTCAAACCCTGATCCTCAAATCTCAGCCTCCAGAGAAGCTAGGATTACTGGTGAAAGCTATTGGCGCCTAGCTGAAAGTTGCTTTTACTTTCAGTTTTCCTCTCATTTTCCTTCATTGATCCATTCACCTTCAACAGTACAGCCCTAGAATTCCCCTGAAGATTTAATCTAAGGGTTTCCAGTCTATCCTTGTCCACATTCTTTTCTTGAACCATTTCCTTCATTCCTATCTGCAACTATGTCCATTCCCTTGGATTACTTCCCAGCTGTAGCTCCAGCTCTTTTCTGAACATTGGTCCATTTTTAACTGGAGGCCAGGCTGTTCTCCAAAATATTCTACCATCAGTTCAAACAAGACATCAAAACTGTCCACATTTTCCTGCTAACCACCCTTCCTCATGGCTCTGTGTTTTGTTTGATGGCTCTGACATTCTAAATCACTCAGCCTTGAAAACGCTGAATCAACGTTGTCACCTTTCTCTTCTATGCCTCCCACATTTAATCAGAAACAACAGCCTTTTTAATTAATATGGATGTGAGGAAATTAACAAAGTTTTCAGACATGACAAGTAGCTTGGTTTAATTGATGTGGAGGACATAATAAAGCACTGACATGTTGCAGGACCAAGTGCAAGCATAGAATCAGAGGCTGTGGAACTTCACATTGTGAGCTAAAGAACTTGGAATTCATTCATTCCAAAGGACACTTTGAAGGTGTTGAGGAAATATTAATCTATCCTTGACCTGAAGAATGAATAGAATGTTGGATAGAAAGAATTTTTAAAAGCATAGCCAAGCAGTCTCAAGTAAAAATATTAAAAAATTAGAACTCAGTCACATCAGTTGTGGGTCTTTGGTAAGATAATGAGACTCTCTGAGTTTAAATATTCTTTCTAGAAAATAAGTGCAAGCTATGCATTGGTGGCTCACATCTGAGTTCTAGCTAACTCAGAAGGCTGAGATCTGAGGATCTTGGTTCAAGGACAGCCCCAGCAGGAATGTGTGCATAACTCTTTATCGCCAATTAACCAGCAAAAAATTGGAAGTGGCTTTAGTATTAGAGTGCCAACCTTGAATGAAAAAGCCAAACAAGAGTGTGAGCCCTAAATTCAAGCCCTAGTACTAACGTGAAAAAAGTACAATAATATCTCTTACAGAAATCAGAAATATTTAATGGATTAGAGGTAATGCAAACAGAATTACCTACAGTCAATCATGACAGGAAACTTTAGGCTCTGTACAACTTGTAGTAATTTTAAGAAAAATTTCTACTAACCAGTAGACTTCTTTGTTTCTTAGCTACAACCTGGAAGGTTGAAAATTTTTTCCCTTGGACATTCAGCCTTAATTGATGCCCTTAAATGACCTTCAATCAATGCTTTGTATCCTCATATTAGGACATGAGCCCAGTGACACAGCAAAACCAGGGTTTTCTAGGGCTGCACAATTAATACCAGACACAAAGGAGGGTCTCAGTCTGTGTTGACAAAGTGGTTGAATGAATAGAGGGAGAAAAGGCTACAGTTTGCAGCGAACCTCTTCTTTGCATCTCTCCTTTAGTCCCAGCTATTTGCTCTATACTTCTCAGTTCTGGGAGCACTTCTGCATTACCCTTGGCACCTCTAAGCACATATTCGCTGGTGCTTGGATCCCTTTTCTTTTTTCCAAGTGCTCTCAAATATACTTCAAAGTTGTTCAAATTGGCAGAAGGAATTCCTCTTCTATCGTCAAGAAATAAGGTAATAAGAATGCTTCAGTCCTATTTACATTAAAAGTTAATGTCTTTATTTATTCATCTACTTTTATGGATCTATTGTGCCTTCCGAAATCCATCTTCAGCTCTTTGGTTTTCTCCCTGGACAGTGGTACCCTTGCATAAGCCGGATACATACATAGAAATGGGCAATTAGCAGCCCCATAAACTGCTTACTGGGGAGACACTCTTCCTGTTCTGAGGATGGCAGCTGGCCCAGACCACCCACACAGACTCGAGTTTCCTTGACCTCTACCCTGCTCTTCTTAGACCATCATTTCTGCAGCCCCTGCATTTGTCTAATGTCTTTTTTTACAAGATGATTTCTGGCTCATTTTGTGTTAACTGGAAGGAAAAGATGGGGTCAAAAGCCTTTCCTGCAAGAACTGACCCCCAAAGACTGATCACTGTGTCTCCATAAAACACCTACAAGTATCATCGTAATCCAAGCCTTTCCCCATTTCCCCTTTTTGGCATGATGGGACCATGACTGTTTTCAGAAGCCAATTAGGAATGTGCATCAAGTTAGTAGCTAGAGAAAAACAACCCAGAAATGATCACTAAGAACTAGATGGGGAAAACCTGCAGGAAAATTGAGAAAAAAAATCCCTTAGCTTATAGTTGAGAACTGAAAAGGGCCTGTGACCCTTATTCTTTCTGTTAGTCCTTATAGTGAATTTGGAGACACAGTATGTTGAACCTGGTTCTCAGGGCTTTCTTCCATTGAGTTTTTAGTCCATAAGTGTGGCACAGCTCAAAAGAAAGTGGTTACTGCCTGGCTTGGGGGAAAAATATTGTGTCTTCCAGCGATCTGAATTTTAATCATTTCAATTAATTAAATAAGCAACAGAAGTTGCCAGGAGTACTTGATCTGATGGATGCCCAATTAATGCTGGGCACCTACTGACTCTGCTTACCAATATTCTAGAACTACTGTGATTCTGTTATCATTAGTTTTAAGATCATAATGTAATCAGGAGTGAAATGTCTTAGAAGTCAATTAGGCTTCTCACCTTTTCTTTGTTATTATGGAGAAGGATGTTCTACTGGGGTTGGGAAATACCCGGCCTACAAAGACTCCCTGAGAGTTTAGTTCAGATACTAGAAGTAATCCATTTTTAGATTTTAGGAACTTTATAACAAAGCAAATGAGAATCATGAAACTAAGAAGTAACAGCATGTTATTGTTTATTATTGTTTTAAATCACTTTCAGCTGGGTGTCCGTGGCTCATAGCTGTAATTTCAGTTACTTGGGAGGCTGAGATCTGAGGGTTGAACTTTGAAGACAACATGGACAGAGAAATCTGACCGAGTCTTAACCCTAATTAACCAGCAAAAAACCAGGAGTGGAGGTCTGGTTAAAGTAGTATAGTACCAGCCTTAGGCAAAATCTCCAAGTGAGACAATAAAGAGCTAAGTTCAAACTCTAGAGGTCCACTCAAAACACAACACAACGAAACAAAAAAGCCAGGCTTGCAGAATGTGGCTTGAGTGGCAAAGGGCCAATTCAAAACCTGGAACTGGCAAACACAAAAAAGCAAATCAGAACAAACTACTTTACCTTCTCACTCTAATATGAAAGATGGCTTGCTTTGGAATGAGACAGGAGAAGAGACCAGGTTTTGCCTATTTTTTGTAATATTGCCTATTGCATAATTCTAGAGGAGAGCTCCTGGTGAGCTTCTGTCCCTGCATGACTGATCAGTTCCTTGTACAAATCATAGGAGTTTGTCAATATTGTTCAGGTCATATTGAATTGTATCAGGGCCATGATCCCTGTGTCCTAATGCTCCATGTCTGCCACTCATCATGAGGACCTGATAGTCCACAGTGCATACTTAAATCACAGCAAGATTGGGGATCTGGCTTTCCTACACTGGGCAGTAACATGCAGGGAGGGGAGTAGGGAGTGGTAAGTGGGAGAAAATGAGGGTGGGGGATAACGTTTCTAGAAAGAAATGTACTCATTTCCCTGCTTATGTAACTATAACCCCCCTATTCATCACCTTTACAAAAAAAATTTTTTTTAAAGAGGGAATGTAATTTAGAGTCAGACATCGGATTAACTTTGCCATTTGAGTTGATTAATCTCACTAGCTTCCGTTTTCTTTGTATGTAAGTTGACACTACTGATGACACCGCCAAAGAGGTAAGATGAAGATCCAATTGAGTGTCTACATTGTACGGTTCGGAGTGCCTGTGAGGTAATACCTGTCCATATGAATTCCACATTTGACTTCTCTAAGCCGGCATGCATCTGTTTGTGCATCCCAGTCACTAGCCAGCTCCTTGGTTGTCAAAATCTACATTCTGCTCCAAGATGTAAGACTGTATCTCTCTTTTTATAGCTATGACCAGTCCAGAAATAAAGGACTGCTATTTTTTATTTCTTTGAACATCGCAGCTGTACAAGCCCTGTCATATAGCTTGTTTTCTTGATTTTAATTAAGTAAGGCTTTACAGTACTTGCTTCAATAAAGCCTATGTAATAGAGAAGAGGTTGAGTTGGTTGAACTCAGACTCCAGGGGGTTAGTCCCAGGTTTGCTGATGATGCTGGGCAATCTAGCCTGCTGTCTTGTGGTAGAGGAAAATTAATAAAAATGATTATACTGCTCTTTGCAAACATGATTTGCAGCAAAAGTAATCAATGATGATATATCAGGAATAGGGCCTCTAGAGAGTAAACTAGCCTTTACCTCTGGGCATATTCCTCAAAGTCAGCCTTCCGGGGCTTTCTAAAGTGCTGCTGGTGTGCAGTAAGTATCTGGAAACTCCAAAATGAATGTGGATGATTGCTCTGGGTAGTTCCTGGGTTTATTCCTGTAGAATAATTACATCATTCCTCTTCCTCTGGTGCCCTCATAGATTTCCACTTTGTCATGAATTCTAATATGTCTGGATTCTTTATCTTTCTTGCTATCTCTACCACTGTGACCCTGACCCAAGCCTTTATTTCTTCTCTAGAATACTGCAATAAACTTCCCAGGCTCCTGGTCTTCTGTCTCCTCCAGTGGAAGTCGTCGTTCCTGAGAGTGATTCTTGTTGTGGTTACCCGTTCCAGGGTGAGAACTCAAGAGCATTGCACTGGTGCTGCTTACCTTCTACCACTTGTGATGCACCTCCAACCTCAGGTTTTGCTGGTTGTTTGGGAGATGGGGGTCTTTTGGACTTCTCTTCCTGGGATTTCTTCCAGGCATGATCTTCTACCTCTCGGTGTCATGAATAACTAGTATTACAGGTGTGAGCCATGGCACCCAACTGAGAGTATTTAAAGAATAAACAAAGAACTGAAGCAGTCAGGGTCCTCATTTACTCCTTTCTGCATGCAGAATGAACAATGAGTGCTTTGCACTAAAAGGAGAGAGTATCAAGGGAAATAAACATTTAGGATTGCATGCACACACAGTGTCAGGAAATTACCCCATGTTCCAACAAAGTATGTTACCATTTTGATGTATAGTTTAAAGAAATCGAGAACCACAAAGTTGTGGTAACTTGTCAAAATGCTAGGAGGGATTATTTATTTGTTTTTTGTTTTGTTTTGTTTGTCAGTCATGGGGCTTGAACTCTGGGCCTGAGTGCTGTCCCTCAGCTCTTCAGCTCAAGGTGAGCGAGTGCTCTACCACTTGAGCTACAGTACCACTTCTGGTTTTCTGATGGTTTATTGGAGATAAGAGTTTCACAGACTTTCCTGCCTGGGCTGGCTTTGAACCACGATCCTCAGATCTCAGTCTCCTGAGTAGCTAGAATTACAGGCATGAACCAGCAGCGCCTGGCTAAGAGGGACTATTTGAACTCACATTGTTCAACCTCTAAGACCCGATTCTTTCTAACAGGCCTTAAATGTCCCTCTTTCACAAGCTATTCATGAACAACTCTGGTTGGCAGTGCTAGCCTTACCTGTTCCTCTAATAAACAATCCTCAATTACTCAGCAGTATGCCAATATTCAGGCCCCCACACCTTGCCTGTGGGTTTTATGCCTAATATACCATTAGTATCACCCTGTACCCCATGCTGCTCCATTGTGGCTCTATTCCCACTTCTCTTTTAAAGGACCAGTGGCATGTCACTCTTGGAAGAAACTTCCCTTCATTCCTCAGGAATGGTTAATGGTTCATTCAACTGTGCTACCTGACAGTAGCAACCACCTTTCATCTATCCCATGCTCTCAATGTTCAACCAACTGTATTTGTATGGGGCTTGAACTAAGGATCATACACTCTAGCTTGACTTTTTCACTCAAGGCAATCTATCTGCCACTTGAGCCACATCTCCACTTCCGGATTTTATCTGGTTAAATGGAGATAAGAGTCATTAGATTTGTCTGATTTGCCTTGCCCAACTGGCTTCAAACCAAGATGCTCAGATTTCAACCTCCTAAATAGCTAGGATTACAAATGTGAGCCACCAGCATCTGGTCTTAAGCGGGTATCTCTTGAATACCTGGCAACCATCTGACCTATAGTTGTATTTCTGGTTTGGGGCATAGTATAGGTGGCAGGGGAAGTGAGTGAGGAAAACACATGAGAAAAAGAAACACCAACACAAAGAGTGATTTTGCTCCTTATATCGACATTTGCCTGTCTTTGTAGTCCCAGACACACAAAAAGATTTCTTTCTCCTTATGAACTCAGGTTAACATTGTTCAAATAAATTTAGCTTAGAAAATGTTAAATCAGCTCTGTGGTAACCAAAGGACCCTTTTGAGTGCATGAGAATAAATTGTTCTTGATCTCAGTATTCAACACATTTCCACTAGCACACAACTAAACTCTAAACTAGTTTAGATATGCTTATGACTGCATCTTCAATTCTCTTCTTCATAATATAGCATCTATATATAAAAATCCATGAGGATTTCTTAGCTATTCATTGAGTTCAGGTAGATGGCTCAAAAAAAACACTAAAAAGGAGCCAGGGTTCTAGATATCCATCTTTTATTTATTACTACTGTCTTTTGTTTATTACTACTGTCATTAGTATTATGGTTATTATTGTTGTGTTGGGATTTGAATTCTGGCTCTACATCTCCTGGGTAAATCTTCCAACACTGAATTCCATCCCTAATTCCCATTACCTGTTATTTTTAACTAAAATGTCCCTAAAATGAGGCAATATATAAAAGCCCTATCACTTTGACTCCAACGACACAACTCTTGATGTCATCTCCACCATTACCATTTGCACAAAGTTTACTGTAAGGCAAGGATTGAAACATGGCAAAATAAAGATGCTGGTATAAAGTTTACATCAAGGGCTACTTGTCTTCCAGAAGTTGCTGAATAGAAATAAGTGTGGTGAAAAATACTCGCAGTCACTGCTTCTGAAGACTGGTGTGGAAATTGTAGCAATAGGAAAGGAGAGCCTCTACTGTCTTTGCCATTGCTGACAGCCAAAGAAATCACATCATTATTTCCCAAGGAGACTCTGGTCAGACATTTCATTTGAAAACTGTCATTTTACAAATGTTTAATTACTTCTCAAATGTAAAGGATGACTGCAAATTTGTAATCTGTCTTGTAAGAAGCTATCAACCTCCACCTCCTTGAGTCACTGGAAAGAGAAAACATTTTGCGTACAAAATTAAAGTGGCTTGATCATTTGGTATGCAAAATGATTTTCATGTCTTCCCTATGGCTTTGTTCTCTGACCTGCTGTATGCCTCAAGGGACTTTTCCAAGTGAAAAGCCCCACTGTGAGAGGTGGCTCCTTTCTCTTCCTGCCGCGTTCATTCCAGGTACTCGAGATTTATTATAGTTCAAGCTGCATAGCTAAGCAATCATTTGAAAATTAGGTTCTGATTTTAATTGGAGAACTCCACAGCATTTCGCCTGCATTCTTTGAAGATCTAGCTCATTTGGTTTTCATGTAAAGTTGGAAGCTCAGATAGCTTTTAATGTGGGTGAAGTTTCTAATGATGTTGTGTGTTCTTTTTTTTTTTCTTTGACAAATAAAGCTAGTAATTTAGATCCGGAGAGGCCAGGGAACAAGGAAGGAAAAATCCCCTTGCTTCCCTGACTTTACTAATCTCTGACATGGAAAGCCTTCTCCACTCCCCTACTCCGACCTATTCCCTCACCCAAATCTCTTCTTCCTCTCCAGCTTCCTGCGTGTCTCCTGTATTTGTCCTCTGCCCATGAAGGATGTGATTCCCATGGCTTTTTCTCCAGAATAGTATCAGAGCCTGGGTAGTTCCGAAGTCATTGCTTTCATCTTCTCTTTCTCCCAACAAAGTTATTTGTGGTTGAGGATTTTTTAATTTAATTTTATTCTAAATTGTCTTCCAGCAAAGACATGCATATAGTAGATACTTAAAATGAGTAGTGAAAGTGTTTGTTTCCTCCAGTTATTTATATCCTGGTGGATGTGTGCAAGAGAAAGGGAAAGTAGAGAATTACCAGGTAGTGATTTTGGAATGGAAGATAAGAACTCTAACATTCAAATGAGAGAAAGTAATAGCTCAAGTCTAGCATAACCAACTGTCCTGATTTGCCTAGGAGTGACAAAGGTTTTCCCACGATAGGACAAATTAGGAATGTCACAAGTGTATCTTGAGGAGTTGGTCACCCAACAGGAGATATTCCATGGGCAAAGAGAGTCATGCCGAATGCCACAGTAAAGTGTCTCAGAGATTCTAGGGGGAATAAAAGAATCGTTAGCATAAGTCTTATTCAAGGGTGTAGTGAATATAAGTTGAGAAAGTGCTTTCTCCAGACAGATGGGAATGTAACACTTAATACAACTACCAATCAGCAAATGGAGTCATGGAAAACAGGAAGAGATGTTGTGTAGTGACTTTTCAGACTCTCCTATAGCCTCTTTGTGACATTTTATCTTTAACATCATGATTAATACCAACTCCTGTATGTTCTCATGCATAATTCCCTGAGAGAGAGATCATTCAGGGTCTATTTGCTGTGGCAAAATGCCCCCCCCCTTACTGTTCAATCAAGCTGTGAGTCCACTTAGGACTGTCTCATGAGGAGTGATGAGAACATGAGGCTGGCATAGTACTTACAGAAAGCTTGCTGAAGGAAACTTGAGGTTTCAGGGTTAACATACATCGATTGCTGTTGAACTCGCAGTTTTCCTGTCTTTAACAACTGTGGGCATTTCTGTGTGTGTACTTACTGAGGAGGGGAGCTCAGTTAGCCATTATGGCTACATACAGTTTTACACTGAAGGATCTGAGAGTCAAGATAAGAAGGGACAAGAACTACTCTGAAGAGTCTCCTTTCTTGAAGATATTAAAAGTGCAGACTGAGGTTTCTGACCTTGATATTTGATTTATATTGCAAAACTATTGTACAATCAACAAGGTTCTGGTGGTTCAAATCTGTAATCCTGGAGACTGAGATCATAGAATCCTGATTTGAAACCAAGCAATGAAAAAAATTCTGGGAGACTATTATCTTTAATTAGATAGTAAAAGGCCAGAAGTGAATGCATGGTTCAAATGGTACAAGGCCAACCTTGAGCAAAAAGCCAGTGAGGGCAAAAGGCTTTGAGTCAAAACATCAGTACTGGTACACAAGGTGCTGTACTCATAAATGACTTATGGAATTGCAACCTCTTTAAATAACTACTTAAGAAAACTTAATAAATAGATATAATATGTATAATATTTTATGAAGTGCAACACATATTCATTTATTAATATGCATATATTGCATTGTGCATATGCATACATGAATAAATACATAATATGCAATATATGTAGACACATATGTTATGACTATGTTTTACAATTATATTTTTAAATTTAAATATATAATATATAAGGTATATATTATATACATCTATATTATGTATACATATTAAATTATTTCCTATAAATTTCTCTATGGCTATGCAAGTGTAGGCTCATAAGCTGTTTACATGTTTACTGAAAGCTAAAGAAAAACTAATTAGATTGAATTGACTTAAGATTAGAGTCCAGGAAGAATTTTTTTCCATTCAATTAACTTGGGGAATAAAATTTTGTTTACATCCTCCAATTCCCCCTGCCCCCCTACACACACACATATCCGTTTTGGAACCAGAAAGCTCCTTTCTAACAGTTCCTGCTAACTTTCTACATGACACTGTTGTACACAAGTATGTAATGCAAATAACTGATAGTAAGCATAACAATTACAGCTTTTGATATTGTGCCCAAGTGGTAAACTGAGCTAATCCTGTCTCACTTCATTTTTTTCCAACTTTACATGAATAGCTCACGCTGAGACTCATTTACCTTGAGAATAGCCTCGCTGATAAATTTAGCCATCCCCTTTCATCAGAACTGGCCCATTTAGGCATCCGCATTCATGAGTACTGGAGATATTTGGGAGAAGGAAGTGTAACACGCTGCGAATTGGAACTTGAGAAGAGGTAAGGGCTGAAGATGAAGGATAGCCAAATAGAACAAATGGTCCCCCTGGAGGATTCAGAGACACAGGTGGTGAAGATGGCTTTGAATGCTGAAAGCATTTCACAGCCAGACCACACATAGGTTTGCATAGGGTCTGTGCAGCCATGGCAGATGTGGTTATCTGTGTAGGAGATTCTGCATCTGCACAGCCGAGTCCCACCAAGGGCTTTACACCATCTTGGATCTCTGTAAATGGCCAATCTGAAGATGACTAGAGGAAATGCAGGACTAAGCAAGGCACTGTGATTTAAAAAGAAACTAGACATAAAGAATCAATTCTTGTGTGAGGAAACAGCATGGATGTATTTATCCTCTTCAAGGAGGTCCCACTTTGGTTTGCACACATCTTGGCTTTCTGAAGAGCCTCCTAAGACCTGCCTTTTCTGTTATTCAGAAGAAAAACAAAAAGCCAAAGCCAGTTTATATATGGGATTTGTGTGTGACCACAGAAGAGGCTCAAGTTCAAAAACCTAAATCATGAGCCAGGTGTGGTGGCGCATGTCTGAAATTCAAACCAATTAGGTGGTCGAAGAGGGGTTGAAGTCCAAGGCCGGTCCAGCCAAAAGAACAAGACAAAAACTAACTGAAACAAAAATGGACTGCATGTAGCTCAAGTGGGAGAATGCTTGCCTACCTGTTTTCAAAACTTACCAAAAGAACCTAAATCATAATATTCTCATTGAAACTTGAATTGGCTGTAGCAGACCTGAAAGCTCTATTTTCAGAATGATGCAATTGATTCTACAGCTATGCCTCCCCCTATCCCAGAACATTTCAGAAAATGTGGTATATATGAACATTGAGATTCTATGCTTCCATCAGAAAGAATAACATCGCCCCATTTATGAGGAAATGTAAAGAACTGGAAAAAAGCATATTAAGAAAAGTAACCCAGACTCAAGGAAGCCTAATTTCCATGGTTTCCCCTCATTTGTAATAATTAGTATATTCCTAGGATAGTTCTAGCAGAGATTCACAATAACCCAATACATTTATAAGACCACATAACATGATATTAATCAAAATGGTCTCCATGATATGGGAACAAGAGGCTATTTTTGTGGTTGTTTTGTTTTTCCTTTTTTGTTTACTGTACTGTTTGCAGTTATTTTTTTTGTCTTTCTTTCTGTTCTTCTCTGATTTATTCCTCTTGGTCGCTGTTTCTGATACAGTCTTCTTTGTCTTGGATACAAGTTTATGTGATTTGGGGAAGGGAAGGGGAATTACAGAAACAGTGGGACAAAACTGACCAAATGCAACAGTGATACTCACTAGACACTACGTTGGAAATGAACTTTACAACTTGGGGAAAGGGAAGTTGTGGGGGAGGGAAAGCTGGAGAAAAGGAGAGAGGGTTAACACTGCTCAAAAAGTAATGTACTAATTACCTTCCTTACGTAACTGTCTGTACATTACCTTTATAATAAAATAAATGTATATATATATATATATATATATATATATATAACTAAAAAAAAGAAAATCAAGAAGGAACTCCTTTTTGGAGCCCCTCTTCAAATGGAGTCTCCTTATTTTCCTTTCATTGCTTTCTTTTACTTTCCAATACTTACTCTGTTTACTTTTTGAAAAGAAAGAAAAGAAAAGAAAAGAAAAAAGAAGCCAAACTCTAGTGGCTCACATCTGTAATACTATCTCCTCCAATCCCGAGATCTGAAGATCATGGTTCAAAGCCAGCCAGGGCAGGAAAGTCTGTGAGATAATTATCCAAGTGTTAGAGCTCCAGCCTTTGAACACAAAGCTAGGCCCTGAGTTCAAGTCTCCCAAACAACAAAAAAAAAATCAAGGAAATAGATAGCAGAAACCTGGCTATTTCCTCTATTTCTTTGTCTAGCATATCTTAATAAAAGGTACAAGAGACTGACTGTCTTTCCCTCCCACAGGATAGGGAGCATCATACAACTACTTGTATCAAATTTAGAGAAAAGACGAATTGTTACTTGAGGAAAACAGATTGTTAATGTTGTCCTGCATGTAGAATGGCTGGGAAAAGGATTGTGAGGAAGAAAAGGTGGTTTTGGAAATTGCAGGTGGCATATGGTGTCATGTGTGGACAAGCTTGCCTGTAATATAAGTGCCAGCAATGCTTTAACACCTTTCCTTGGAGGCACTATGGTGCATTTCTTGAGTCATCAAATGCTTATTCTTAGAAGCAAAATATGTTTCCAAACAAAAACTTTCCATCCAGTATCCTATTAACCAGTGAATAAACTGTGTATATTTTTTCAAAATTTTAAAATAAACCTGATTTTTAAAAAATGGAGATTGCATTCCACAACTTTGTCCAGGTAGAATGAAGCTCTCCAAAATATGTCGTTAACCAATTTCCTCACTCCTTCCTATTTCTATCTTCGAAAGAGCTCAACCAGCCCATTGGGATATTCCATACTCTTCTACCTGATTGATTTGCTCTGTTTGTCTTTTCCTAAAATACCCATCACCTTCCTGCTTCCTCTACTCAGAGTTTTTCCATTTCCTTGATGAAATTCTGTCTTTAGCAAAGCCATGCTATCTTTGGGGCCAATATAATTTACAGTAATGCATATCTACATACCCATCGTGCAATACATTTTCACATTGAAACTCAAAGAAATTGCTACCTATTCTACTAGCAGTTAACAGGGGTGGCATTTCTTCTCCTGATCCTCCTTGGTCTACTGCACAGTTGCATCCTCATATTACACTTGTGCATCTGTCTCCATATCTGCTACACATGGGTCCCTAAGATAAAGTCAACCTGAAATATTGAATCTTGAAGAGCAAAAAAAAGTACTTTTACACATATCAGTCTGTTGATTTGGGATAGATAAAGGAAAATTATTCTCCTAAGTTCAATCTACATTTAAGAGTAAAACCTTTAGGATGACATCTAGGAGTAAGCATTTCTCACATAAACTTTTGTAGGGAAGCTGAAAAGATAGAGGCTATATATAAGAGGATTTAAGCATAGGGAAACTACTGTTCAATTTCACAAGTATTTATTGAACACTTTCATGAGTCTAATAATATAACAAGACTTACATTTTTATTACAGTTTTATTCCTGATTACTATAACAAGCCCATCCTAACATTCATTAACTATGTTGAGTGTCTGATGGTTTTTATTTTCAAGGGGTTGATTAGTTGGAACATTCAATTCAAACTAAAATATGACACATTCCTTACACAAATAATGCACATATATTTTATTTAAGGAATGTCTAGATATTTATAAAGATTTAAAAATCTAATCTTGAGCTTCAAGCAACTCACATTTCAATCAAAATATTTATTGTACCTATATTTATGATGTGGGGTAGAGCAGAAAATACAGGCAAAGATCAGGATCTTTAAAGAATTCAAGAGCACTCCTGGAAAGGATCTAGAAAGTTGATGCCCTTAGTTTCTTTGTGACCCACTGCAGCACAGGAGAAATGAGCATGAATTCTAGAGGCTATCAGAACCTGCATACATTCCTGCTGGGCCATTTACTGGTGGTAGGATCCTAAGGAAATTGCTTCCTCTATGCCCTGGTTTGTTCATCCATAAATTAGGGTTAAAAGATGGTTTTCTCAAAGAATTCACATGAACATTAAATGAAGTGATGCATACGGGAGAGTACTTAGCAAAGTACTATGTGTAGGCAAAGGCTGTGGATCAGTTGTGAGAGAAATGCATAAGGCCTGGAATATCTAATGTCATCAAAAAAGGAGGAAGAGGAGAAGGAAGAAGTAGAAGAGGAAGAGGAGGAGGAAGTGGAGGGGGAGGAGGAGATAATTGATTGGTAATAGCAAAAACCGCAACTAAAAGTTGTAGAAATAAAAGCAAACTGGAGAGAATTGTCAATGAATACAGATTCCAGTTGAAGATCTGGGTCTGTGTATGGCCACCTGGTACCCCTTCCCTCCCCCCATCCCCAAAGCTATTTAGATAGAAATAAAAGGATCACTCAGGACATTGATTAGCCAAGAGTAACTCTACATATACACAATAAAAAGGTTTTGCTACATTTCCCCTCTCATTCTGCTTCCCTCTTTGGAAGCATGGCCTGCAATGTGCTTTAAAATTGGATATGAGCTCTTTTTAACGGAAAACCTTGAGCAGCAAATGAAAACTCACCAAGTCATTATACAGGTGAGACTTTTATACTTACATACTGGCTACACGAATGCACAAATTGATAAAAATTTATGGCTTGCACTACTGGAATATATCTTTTTCATGGTATAAAACCAGAGTACATGACTTTCCTTTTTGTCACCAGCCATGTGATTTCTATTTTATCTAGTAAATTTAGGGGGTCTGAATTCAGGATTCACAAAATTAATACTAATATATGAATGACTGCATAATTTATATGTTTCTAACCATGACTTGACTGCAGGCAGGACAGGGCAGAGAGGTAATCTGTGGATCCTGGAAGAGCCTAGAGTGAAACAATGTGTAATCCATCCCTGTAAGTGCATCTACATACTAGCAATTTCTATGAGGCTTGATCAACTTGTGTTATTTTATTTTCCATGGGGTTACAGTATGTAACCATAGCCTCTCTGTACATCACCTTTACAACAAAAAAAAAGACACAGACTTTCATTTTGCTAAGTCACTGTACTTGGGAGGCTCATTTTAACAACTGGTAAATATTGTCCTAACTGAATTCACCCACAACCTGCATAATTGTTGCCTTACGATTTGAAAAATTGCTTGTGACCTGCCTCCATATTGTATCACCTACTCTTTGCAAAAGTTTTGTACTGATGAAGCCATTCACACACATCACACACACACACACACACACACACACACACACACACTTTTTGCAGTCTTTGAACATGGTACCATCCTCATGTGCATTGCTACCAACTTAAAAAATATGGCCATTTTCTTGCTCTATCCCTGAGTGCATAGTTCATGACAAGCTAATGGGAGATACATTAAACATTTCTAGAAAAACTGAACTCTGTATAGCTATTTAGCTTCTTGAGGAAAAGTGTTCTCAACTCTGTGTGATTCTGCTCAGTGGCCCTTAGTGAATGTTTCTTCATTTTACTATTTAGAGTCTGATGCTATTAACATGTAATGCTTTCTCCAACTTCAATACAATGGTAGTTGGAAGAATGGTAGCTGCTCCCCTCAAAGCGAACTTCCCACAATTCAGATCCAGATTAGAACTATTCAGAAGTGGTGAGTATCCTTTGGAATTCCATTGGTGGCAGGACATAGAAGGCCAGGTGACCTATGAATTCTGAAACAGCTTAGTTCTAAACCTAGGTCCATGATCTATGTGTGTGAATGAATTTCCACATGCCTATGTCTGTCTGTCTATCCCATGCACTGCTGGTGTCTCATACTTATCTGAGACACAAAAATCACTTAATGAATGCCTTTCAAAAAACAAAGATAAGGTAGAACTTCAATAAAGCATAATAACCAGAAATAAGAGAACCACAACCTAGAGGACTTCAGAAATGTTACGTATGGGATTGACAACACAATCAATGGGCTAAATTCTTCTTGAGGCTATAACTCAAGGGTAGCCATTGAGAGATGAAAGTTTCTACATCTTGAGCAGTCTTATCAGCAGGGCTAGTTGGATATAGACAGCGAGGGGCTGAGTTTGACTTCAGAAATGCCTCCCCTACTTTGAGAGAAATGGGTATAAAATCAGAAGGTGGACTGGTTTTAATAGCAAGGGTTCAGAAATTAGTCTCTGCTGGGATTAAACAAAAAATAATTCAGCAGAAATCGGGACAATGTAGACACATCATGAAAGTGATTATTGTCTGTATCTTACAGATTAAGATTCCTAAACCAGATAGAGTCTTCGGAAGAAATTAAGTTCAAAGGCAGTGGAGAAAACCTGGTTCACTTCCTAGGTTTAACAACTACAGAAAAAAGAAACATAGAGATAGGTAACATGAACCTGACCAAGTCATTTCTCTATGTACTGAAATGCTTGGCTAGTTGATGGTATTTCACTGATGGAACCAGGAATATATAAATATTATTCACACACACAGCCTTTCGAGGCCTATCCAGCAACTGGATTAGAATTCAGCTACATTTTTCTACCATTGCATTAGGACCTTTGAAAACTGATTCCTTCTTTGAAAAGAAAAAAATTGCAAAATTGGATCTTTTTTTTAGTTCTTTCAAGAGGCAAGAACAATATTTATGAAGCTTATTAGTGAGCAGACAGCACTTTACCTGATAAATATAAACTATGCTGAGTTTCTTAGTGTCTCCTTTACCATTTCCCAGGGGAATAGAGCAGGGTTTTTACACATTAAAACAAATCTCTAGTGCTTTATCACCATGACTTCTGCAGGCTTGAATGCAATATCAAGAAGATTATTCAGAGATTTTTTTCCCACTCTACTTACAGCTCTGTCACCTTCCTTTGGTGAATCTTCACACTTGCTGTTTCCTTTCTGAGAGAAGCTATGGTTATATGCAAGGCAAGATGTAACAAAGAAAAAGCTCACTCTGTAGGAAATGTGGTCAGGGCAGCAATGGACTCCGTCTCTGGACCAAGAGGTATTCCAAGGGGAGGCAGGGACTGCCTTCCATGGCTTAGATTCTGGAGGTGTAATGGCTGGATTAGCTAAATGAAGTACAGCTATATGAAACAAACAGCCTAGGCCCATTCTCCTTCCTGAAATACCAGAATCCAGCAAATCTCTGCATGGTTCAGATATTTGATTCACTCAGATAATTGCTTTAACTCTGAGTTTCCTTTTACTAACATAGGTCCATTCATGGAGAGGTTTCTAAGAGGCTTGTTTAAATCTGGATTTTTAGGAAATAGCAATTTTCCAAAGCATCATTTATCTGCAGACCATTTAGAGTAATTTTATTAAAAAAATAATAAAAGCACTTACAAAAGCCATAAAAATATAAATGTAGCAAGCAGGTAACTAGGTGCACACAATGCTCATTTGCATACACAATCAGGCATTTACAGAAGCATATGCCCAATTGTGCATGTAAAGACAGGTTTCATTTGCTTTTTATTGCATCAAATGGTGGACAGCCTGAATCCCAAGGGTCTATTTTCAACATGTCACCTTAGAATTTACCATTTCAGCTTCTTTTTTCCTTACATGTGAATGAATTTGTCCTTAAAGCTGCTTGCTCCAGTTCGAACTCCTGCTGCGTGTTTCTGTTTGGGAGACAACAAATGGTTGATGCATGGTTGTCATTATCTGACAGCCTTCCTTGAGTTTCCAAGGACAGAAAGGCAGAGTGGCTAGAAGAAATGTTGTTAAATGCAGCTTACAGAAGGCAAAGATGATCTTGTTTAACAAAATCAATTTTGAAGATCACACAATCAAAGATCATCTCTAAAAATTGACTTTATCAAGATAATAGATTAAGAATATGTGATTGACAGTTTGGTCAACAAAAAAGATGTGGGGTTTTTTGGTATTAGGTTATATATATATATATATATATGATCAAATCTTAGCTTTTATTCTTTCACCAAAATTACATTTTAGAATAGATAACAAATCACAACAAAATATATTGGAAAGTAGGGGGGAAGCAAGATCTTTTATCCACAGACAAGTTATTCAAAAGGTAAAGTGTCGGAGGGGGGACCATGGTCTGAGGTTGCTCGAGGCAAAGAAGAAAACCAAGTTGGGGTTGTGTTAGAGCACTTTCCTTGCAAGTGTAACCAACCAGTAAGCTCTCCTCATTCTACCTGTTTATTTGTCTATCTGTCTCCATTTATTTATATATCTATTTCTCTCCATACTTGTGTACAATACAGATACTTATGAAAACAGATATGTAGAGAAAAGGCAAGTTTCCCCTTCCCAATTGTCTAAGGCTTGAACTCTGGCCTCATGTTCTTGCTTTACTTTATTTTATTCCCAACTAGAGTCACATATCTAGCTTTGGCATTTTGCTGATTAATAAGAAATAAGAGTCTCTTGGATTTGGTTATCTAGGCTGTATACAAATTGAGATAATCAGATCTCAGCCTCCTGAGTAGCTAGGATTACAGGCATGAGCCACTAGCGCCCAGCATAAATCTTTTCTCTTTTTCTTTCTTTGAAGAAAGCTTTCACATCAGCTATTAGTTATTATTAGTTACTCCTAAGCATTACCAGCACTTTACCAATCTTTTTGTGTTTGTTTGTTTTTCCCCTACAAACAAGGGACAGAAGAAAGGAGATTTGAAATAAATTAAATGTTCTTTAAAATTCTCAAATCTTTTCCCATCTTTAATTTGTAATGATAGAGAGAGTTTTATTTTCTTTGAAACCTGAGCAGTTTTAAATTGTGGAATTCAGATTTTTCAAAGTGCTTTCAAACGTTTCCATGGAGGACAACTGCTAAATAATTGCAAATCACTATGGCATCCAAACATCGATCTATCAGGACTAACTTCTATTGCAATACTCCCAGTAATTGTTTCTGTCTTGTAATTCAGTTGCATGGCCAGCAGCCATGTTTACAAGACAATTTTGACAGTCTGTTGGAAATGTCTCAGAATATTGGGGTACCATATATAAACGAAGACACCAATTTGAGAGGAACTCAGCAAGGGAAAAAGGATATGGTGCTGACAGGAAGCCAAGTATTCAAGCCCACTAAGCAGGTAGTCTACCCAGGTCTTACCCCTAATGTATACTGCCCCTCATTTCAAGGTGTCAGAACTTAGGGTCACAATCTTCCACAACTAACTAGTTTGAAAGTGATTAAGCATTTGTCTGAGCAATCAACTGAGACCAGGGCACCTAATAAAAGCAGGAACTTGTTAGGAAAACAAGAATCACCATCTCTTGTAAAAGGCAGCTTCCTTTAAAATGGCGGTGCTAGCTGGGCACAGGTGTCTCACGCCTGTTATCCTAGTTATTCGGGAGGCTGAGATCTGAGGATCGTGATTCAAAGCCAGCCCAGGCAGGAAAGTCCATGAGACTCTTATGTCCAATAAACTACTTAGAAAACCGGAAGTGGCACAGTGGCTCAAGTGGTAGAGTGCTAACCTTGAGCTGAAGAGCTGAGGGACAACCTTCAGGCCCAGA
>NW_012267226.1:5107475-5195287 GCF_000151885.1 Dipodomys ordii
TTTCTTTCTTTCTTTCTTTCTTTCTTTCTTTCTTTCTTTCTTTCTTTCTTTCTTTCTTTCTTTCTTTCTTTCTTTCTTTCTTTCTTTCTTTCATGTGTGCTGGTATTGGAGCTTGAACTTAGAGCCTGGGTGCTGTCCCTTAGCTTTATCATTCAAGGCTGGCATTCTACCACTTGAGTCACAGCTCTACTTCCAGCTTTTTGTTGGTTATATGGAGATAAGTGTTCCACAAGTTGCTCTGAATTTCAGTCCTCAGATGACAGCCTTCTGAGTAGCTAGAATTATAGGTGCAAACCACCAGTGCCAAGCTCGCAGTGTTTTTAAGGGTTTGACTTTTTTTAAGTTAACAACTTTCTGCAGAGCAAGGATGACAAAGTGTCATAAAATGAAGAATATGATGAACTCAGTGCTGCACCTGGGAAAAGACAAAATAAAGCAAAAAATCATTTTTAGGTGTTTCTGACATTTTAAAAGGATTTTATGGGTGCAATAAAAGAGAGTGGTTATGTAGTGGCATTTTGTTACTAATTTCTGAAAACATCTTTACAGTTAGCTTCTGTGTTTTGCATGTTATAAGGATATGATTAACCCAGCAGTAGTAACCACACTGAAAATTAAAAATGAGTTAGCCGTTCCTATTTAAGGTTGTTTCTATAGGATCAAAGTGGAAATAAATGTCTGTTTAAATATATAATTCTCATAGGCTCTTATCTTCTGACCAGTGAAGCTACATAAGCAAGCCAAGAGTTTTAAACTCTAAGAAATATGTGGCTTTAATCAGATACATGGATCTTGTTTTAACTCAATAAGGTAAGACATGGAGATGGAAATGATAGTTACCACACAGCCTGTGATGCTCAAAGAACTCCAGAAACAGAACAGGGTATGCTAAGCTGAGCCATCTGGGAAATCCCCCCAGCGGGGAGTGGGGGTGTGGGGGCAGGACTGAGAGAGGACTTGAGAAGGAATCACTGTTGTAGCGTAGGAATGAAAGAGCCCAGCAGCATCAAAAACTTAGTGCTGTTGGAGTAAGTACCCAGGAATCAGGGATGCCCTAGGAGTCTTGTATCTGGAGCTTCCGTCGGTGCAGGTGGATGGTGGACCAAGTATCAGGGTAGGTATAGAGATGTAGGGGTTGTTGGTTGGTTTGCAGAGGGAGGTATTGGCTAATCCTGGGAGGGGCAACCCATTCCTGACAGCAACAGAAGAGACAACAATGACCAAATTCACATGCTTGCAGAAACCTACTTTCTTGCTCTTCTTTGTGTTTCAAGTAGAATACTACAGTTTTGAAGCATCAAATTCTCTTTTTCTTTCCTTATCCAAATAGACTTCAGTTTCAACTACTTTTCCTTTTGGAATGTACCCTATAGGCTTCTTCCTTTTTCTTCTGCTACCCCTTGTTTCTCACACAAGGGTAACTTTCAGACTCTCGCATGATACCTTATTGCCTTCATCTCCCCTTCTCTCAGCTCTTCTGCATACCTGGTATAATCTCATTTTACAGCTTTTCTTTTCTCAGGCTACTCTTCAACTTGCAAATCTGCCCCTGTTTTCTTTCATGTCCAGCCAAAAATTTCTAGCCTGTATTAAAATAGTTTGTGTCAATCTCATTTTCTTATTTATCTCCCTTTCTCAAACATTAGCCTTTATTCAAGGCCAAATGTGGTATGTGAGCACTAACTTCCACTTCAAAGTATTATCTTATTCTCACCAAAACCCTCTTTGCAAAGATTTGTAACATGAGCTCTGATTGGACTTCCTCTATTTTGGCTTATTGTAAAAGCATCAGCCTTCTCTTAACTTGGATGTTTCTTCAGGGCAAAACTTTTATCTTTCATCCTCAAAGAGGCCATTCTAGTACTTTGTCACTCTGTCATTCTGCAAGCTGCTCTCTCGGCAAAGAATGTTGTCCTGAGACTTTTCTGGCTAGATATCATCTGTCTGTCATTGGATGCTCAGCTCATTCAAAACCTCCATGACCAGCCAGCACGGGTGGCTCACAGGCCAGTGGCCTGTAATCTTAGTTACTCAGAAGGCTGGGCTGAGATCTGAGGATCTTGATTTGAAGCCATCCTGGCCGTGAAACTGTGAGACTCTTATCTCCAGTAAACTACTCAAACACACCTGAAGTGGGGCTATGGCTCAAGTGGTGGAGGGCTCATCTTGAGCCAAAAGAAGCTCAGGGACAGCTCCCAGGCCCAGAGATCAAGCCTAGGATGGGAAAAAAAAAGACAACCACAAAAACAAAAAACCTTCATGACCATGCCAGACAGTCTCTTCTTCCTCCACAGAGCCATCACGTTTTGTCTAAATGCATTGTGTTTGGGCCTTCCATCTCAGGCATCTGCTTTTTTTAATGGTCATCTCCATCATCCTGCAGTGAGTGCAAACACCATACTTTGAATATCATCACATCCCTTCTCATACCTTCTGCTTTTACCTTCATGCTTTATCTGCACTCATAAGAAGATAGATACATGATGTAGATAGATCAAATCAAAACCTATTTTGCTATGTATCAGAGGATCTCAGTGGATCTCAATGCATCTGAAGCATGAATATTCCACATCAAGAATAATAAATACAAAACATCACCCCAGATATTTTTACTTTTGGAATGGCTGCTGTAGTATCTGTTTCAAATAACTATCAGAGGATCTTTTCCATTTCAGCTACAGGTTAATAAACCCAATGGATTCATTTGGAATGTGAGACCTCAATAATAATTTATTTTCAATAGATATATAGATGTTTGGCCATTATCTTTCTCTTATCTCCAGTTGATACATTTTTGAAGCAATTTAATAACTATTTCCTTCTAGTCTACAACCAAAATACTCTCTTAATTGCAATAGGTAGATAACAGGCCTGCCTATTTTTTGCTCTAGATTTATATTTCATTCCCTATTTATAGCCTTTCAGTGTCAGCAGGTGTTGCTTCATCATTTGAATATCTCATAAAAAGGTTGCTTTAAAAGGAGTTACCTATACATGCATATGTATGTATATTTAGAACTTTCTCTTAAAAATGTTCTGTAGGCAAGAGTATTTTCAGCAAAAGAATAAAAGAAGTATATAATCTAAAACTCAAGCAGCACAAGGAACTAACTGCATTTTTAGTTCTACTTTTTTAACCTTATACCAAAGAATAATGAAGCCGTTTGTGGACTCCTAGGCTCAATTCATATGGTAGCCATTTATTTAGGCCACATGAATATGCTCCTATTGGATCACTATATCCAAGAGGAAAACCTATTCATAAAGATAAGCTGAATTTTTTACAGCTCCATCCATATCTTCTGTATGCCTTATCTACAATCATGATATATATATATGTATATATATATATATATATATATACATTTAGTCACATTAATCATATTTCTCTCTCAGCTTCAAATCTTTCATGGCCTACCAATGTCTTCTCTTTGTATTTAGCTCCTCGTGGTATCTTACTCTTTCCTTTCTGTCTGACTTGATCCCTGTGCTGTGCTCCAGCTCTCTGAGCATCTCAGAGAATGGGAAGTTACCTTGGTAAGCTAAGCTGCAATGTCTGGTCTCCTTTGTCACTTGGGCTTATTCCTAATTGTCCTTTCAGAATCTGTGCTTTGTCTACTTCTGTATAAAGTGCTTCCAGCCATCCCTAATAAGTATGACAATTTCCTTCTCTAAGTCCCACTGTGCTTTGTGAATGCATCTGTTATCATAGCAGAAGTGCTTTGTCTACTAATGGCTATTTGTTTTATTTATATCAAGTGTCCCATGTTCCTTGAAGAAAGCTATTTACACAAAGGCTTTCCTCATAGCTGAAGCTCAGTGAACATTTCCAGAAAATATAAATGGAGAGCGATAATCAAGTCTATTAAAAAAGAAGGGAAACAACAACAACAAAAGCCCCAGAACATAACACAGCATAGAGATGTGGCACACCTCTCATAGTTCTTTGGGGAGCATTTAAAAATGACCAGGGCCTGTGAAGGTGCTAAGACTTGTGGCATTTAGGAGAGGTGAGAGTCTACAGACAGGGGCCTTTGCCCCCATATCACAAACATACAACCAGGCTGTGAAACCCTTCACCAGCGTTCTGCTTCACTGGCCACTGAGAGCATTTCTTAACCTGATAAGCAAGGTCTATCACCACTCTGTATAGTACAGACCAAGAGAAGGTAAGGCAAGAGGAACAAAAAACCCCCAACAGAACACAACAGGAAATATATAAGGGCATCCAGGTAAGTTGTAACAAAGACTTACATTAAATTATTTATTCTGAATTTAACGAAAGTATTCAGACAGTTAAAATATAGTAGACTTGGACATATGACCATATAAGATAATGCTAAACGAAATGAACCCCAAGATAGGGACATAAGAGGTTTTATCTTTGTTGCTGTTGTTTTTAATGTACTCATAATGTATTGTGTGATTTTTTTTGTTTCTTTTATACATTCTTCCCCCACAGTATACTCCTGTTTTCACTGTATTTGATTCCAGTGCCCTGCATCTTGTATATACATTTTTCTAATTTGGGGAGGGAAAGGGAAATAAAAACATGCTGAAATAAGGAAACAGGTTGACCCATTGTAACGACGAGATGTACAAGACACTATGTTGAAAACAAACTTTACAGCCTCAGGGGCAGGGAGGGAGGAGTTGGGGAGGTGGGGAGGGAAGGGATGGTAGGGAAAAAACAAAGGAGAGGTAATAATGCTCAATAGGAAATGTACTCATTACCTTACTCATGTAATTGTAACCCCTGTATACAGTATCTTTACAGTAAAAATATATAAAAAAACAACATCAGCAACAGTAACAAAAAATAGTAGACTTAAACATATTGAATTTGGACTAATAAGGAAGGGAAAGTCTTTACATCGGCTCCTTATTTCATACTTTGGCAATTGACTAGGGGAATTCAACTACCGAATATACCACGGGACAGCTACTTAAATTTGGATGTAAATGTTGAATGGAGAATATTGGTACTAAGAAATACCTTCATACTTATCTGAAATTCAAATTTAGCCATTTCCATAGTCTTTGCTACTCAACTTGACAATATGAATGGCATCATGTTTGACAATGGATAGCAGAAAAAACAGCCCAAGGATAGATAAGGTAGATGGAGAAAAATACTTGACTCCTACGTGAATTATTTGGCATCAGGGTTAAGGTCATGTGTAAATTATGTAAGTATTTTCTCTCGTATAAATGCTTAGAAGAGTAATGGAAGCATCCAGACTGTGGAATAGTGATGGAAGAGATCAACATGGAGGAGGGTGTAGAGTGCTCAGAGGGAGGTCACTATGGTTCTTGGAGAGTATGACCGTGTAAAGTTTCTAGAGGACCAGACATCACTGCAAGACAAGGAGTAGGTAGAATCTCACAAACAGTGTAGGGTATGAGTATCCCCAAAACGAAAAAGGAAAAGATTGCTATGCAGGAAGAGAGGTAAACCCTCCCCAAATCTATTGATGATGTGTGTTACTAATGATAACCTTGATACACAGTTTCCATCATCAGGGGATTAAAGGTCAATTTCACGTGCTCTTTCTACTCCCCTGATTTTCATATCCTAGTGGCCAATCTCGCTTACAATTGTCTTCATCTAAATTACATCGCCATTAAAGGATAGAACACACATAATATATTTATTAATCATTATACTAAGTCCTACAAGTAAATTAATGCCAACAGCTGAAACTATAAATTTCCAATATCTCTTGAGTACTTGCTATTGTCTTTCCAAAACGTTGGGTGCTACAGATGTTCTTGAACAATGGTGAAACAATTCCTAGAATTAAGGATCTAAATTTCAAAGTGAAAAGTTTAAAAGTTAAACTGAAAACAAACAACTCAGCTAGTGGCTATTCGGTGATCACTAGTGTTCATCAAATATTAAGGGTTGAGTGTATATGTAAACTCCAAATTTGTTTTGAATTTTGACAGGTCTTTCAGTGAAAGAGGAAGATAATACTTGAATCTTATAAGATTTACGGAACCACACTAACATGATTTACTTTGACTGTCACTGTCTTTATGCATTCCAAGGAAGCACAGCTGTCCAGATTGACCCTCGATAAGGAAACCAAACCCAACTTTGCTTGCAGAAGTGGCAGTCTTGGGCTGAGCCTGCCCACCCACTCATTTTCAGAGTACATCAAATGATGTATGATACTCAGCCCTTCCAGATTTTCTCGTTAAAACAGTGTATATAATAAAATGAAAATAACGACGTTATACCTACTGTGGAACCACCTGTCAGTAAATTTATGAACAATTAGAAAATGAAAGCACTTTCCAGGGAGCAATTTGTAGAAGCAATAAAATGCTCCCTTTTTTCTTCCAGAAATATAATAGGACAACAACTTTTCACTCCCCACCCCAAACAGTTTTTGCAGTAATTAATCAGCACAGGTTTGTTGTTGCTTTTTTTAAAAAAAATTCACTTCTTCCAAAAATGTAGTTGGAATAAGTACAGACCCTTGAAAGAACCAGTAAAAATGAAGCTTAACACCCAAGACTTAGGTACTCTCATGTCTCAGTAAACCTGGGTTATGAACACTGTCTTGGAGGTTTTGTCTTCCAGAAGTAAGATCCAACCTTTCCCTTCCTGGAGTAATATTAATCCCAAAACATCCATTCAGAAATTACATGCTTTCCACCTCCCCTGGGGTTAGAACGACTGTAATTACAAAAACAAACAACAAAATGCGCAGGCAAGGAGGCAAACAAAAGGGAATTCTAATACACTGTTGGTAGGGATGTAAGTTTGTTCTAGCACTCTGGAAAGCAGTATGGAGGTTCCTTAAAAAACGAAACATAGAACTAGCCCATGACCCAGCAATTCCATCCCTGGGCACTTATCCAATACAGCACAAACTAGGTTACAGTAAAGTTACCAGCACAACTATGTTCACTGAAGCATTTATTCATCATAGGAAAGGTATGGAAACAGCCCAGATTCCCTTCAGTGGAGGAATAGATCAAGAATATGTGATCCATATTAATATATATTTGATATCCATATATCTAGATAGATATAGTATAATCTATAGATATAGTATTATCGACTATACATTAAAATAAGCTCTATAGAGAGCTCTAATAGTACAGTTTCTAGAAAGACTATGTCAAGACCCAACAAAATCAGCACCAGGAAATGGTACATGCAGTAGGGCAGGTAGAGCCAAGGAGAGAAGGATATATATATATATATATATATATATAGTCAGTCCTGGGGCCTGAATTCTGGGCCTGGACGCTGTCCCTCAGCTCTTCAGCTCAAGGCTAGCACTCTACTACTTGAGCCATAGCTCCACTTCTGGCTTTTTCTGCTTATGTGGTGTTGCAGAAGCAAACCCAGGGCCTCATGCATGCAAGGCAAGCACTCTACCACTGAGCTACTTTCCCAGCCCATGAAGAAGGGTAGAATTAATTAAAGGGAGAAGGGAAGAATGCAGTCAAGAATTCATGGTATATACCACAAAATTAAGAAAAGTAAGGGAAGGGATGGGTGAAGGGGGATGAGAATGTTTAAGGGGTGACACTGATTAAGATGCATGGTATTCATAAACTGCTTTGTACAACTACGTAAAGAAGAACTTGGGCTGAGCACTGGTGGCTCATGCCTGTAATCCAAGCTACTCAGGATGCTGAGATCTGAGGATCTCGATTCAGAACAAGCCTGGGCAGGAAATTCCATAAGACTCTTATCTCCAATCAACCGACAGAAAACTAGAGGTGATGCTGTGGCTCAAGTGGTAGAGTGCTATCCTTGAGCTGAAGATTTTAGGGACAGCGCTCAGACCCATGACTGACCAAAATAAATAAATAAAAAGAACTTAGGTGCTTTGTCCCTTTGACTTTGTGGGCAACTGACCTAAGGTCTCCAATATGACAAATAACAAAAGCTGATAACAATTAATAAATCTTGCATTCTACATTATGATAGATCCAAAAACCTTTCTCCTACATTAAAATGACTACCCAGAGTAGTACTTCTGATTTAGAGTTGAAGAAGCTCAAAGAAATAAAGTAATATGCTTCAGACTACACATAAGCAAATTGGGTAGGTATCAAACTCAGGTGTTCAACTCAAAACATTTGATTCAGCCAACTTGAAGAAGGCATTGCCACAACAGCAGGTAAAAAGTCATTTCCCCAACAGCAGTTAATCCAGAAGAGCATTTTCATACAGAATCCACAGAATACAGGGCATTCTACAAACCAAAACAAAATAGTTATCTTGGTGGAAGAAGGAGGTTCCTGACTGCTCCTTGGTATTCCTTTCAAATCCATACATCCATCAAACACTTCCATTATGTCCTAGTCCCTGACCTCCTTGTCCCCTTGGTTTTGTGCTGAGATTTGCTGGTCTGGCAAAACCAACCAGTGGTTGTCCCTGGCCTCCAGCCAGGGACATTTTCTAGCAAAACCATGTTTTTCTTCAGAGCAATTGGTTAGTTTCTATCCTTCTGCTATTTCACCCCTTCCTTTAATGTTTTATTTTTTATTTTTATTTTTCATCACAAGTCCGTTTTTGTACATTTTGCTTGTTCAGTGGCCTTTTTATAGATTTCCACGCTTCTCTCTCCTCTTTTCATGTTTGGCGCTTTTGTAAGAGGCCTTCTTTCTTCAGTTGTCTTTGTTGTTTGACTCCTCTTTTTAGGTTGTCTTTCCCCTCTATTCATTGTTATTCTCCGTGAGAGTTTTCTCTTGTCACCGGATGGACTTGAATTTTGATCTTTACGGCGAGACTAAAGCTTTGTCATCATTCTCAGCTTCTTTGTGAGTAATTTTTTTTCTCTCTCTCCCATCATTCTCTTGGAGCAAAAAAGCAAGTATATTTTAGCAATCTATGGAATCCATTTGTCAGCGTGTGTTTGGCCTAAACATTCGTTCTCTCTCTGAAAATAAATTATTTTAATTGTAACTGCCATGGCTCTAAGATGCAAGGAGACAATGGAAGGGTTCTTTTCTAGTAATTGGAAACTAGTCATTTTTGTGTCGTGTCTTCAGATTCCATGCAGAAAAAAACTCATTCCTTCAAAACAAAAAGGGTTTAAAGTGCAACTTTCAATACTGTACAATTGTGGTTCCCTTACCCATTTATTACCATGGTAAATTTGAGATTACTTTGTAAACTCTCAAGGAGGGGTTCAGTGTGTGTGTGTGTGTGTGTGTGTGTGTGTGTGTGTGTGTGTGTGTAACTGAGGTATAATTTGAAAAGAGTATAGATTTTTAAATGTACTAGACCAGTACTTACATGGAAATTCACTTTTATAACCAGAATACAGGTCAAGATATACAGATATTCCATCATGGCTTTTTTCATTTAATGTGGCTCCAAAAGGTTACCATGACTATAACCCTTTTGAACCTCATACAAATGGAATCATGTAATAGATACTCTTCTGCACCTGGTGTCTTTTACTCAACTTCATATCAGTAATATGACTTCATGTTGTTCTGTGTTTGTTTATTACTATTCTTGTTGCCATGCATCTTTCATTGTACATATCCTATAGTCTACTAAGTCATTCTACTTATCCATTACTTATGGGAATAGGCTGGTTTGTACTTTGGGCTGTTTTAACTAAAGCTACTCTGAGCATTTTTATTCATGTATTCTTATTATACACACAATTTTTTAAAGTAAAGCTCTAAGAAGTTGAATTAGGATATCAAATATGTCTAAAAGGACATATTTATGTGCAAGTGGATTTAGATAATGTAAGGGAATGGTAGGGTTAAGAGAGAAAAGGTAGAACAATGAAAGGGGAGCTATTGATCAAGATATATTGGACACATAACTGCCATGTTGAACTAAAACTCCATTTGCATTCCTACCTAAAAATTAATAACAATAAAGAAATTACTAAGCAGTTTTATATATAGTTGGGCCAACTCCCAGCAGCAAATTTGCCCAATTTTAACTGACACTCCTGTCCAAGATGGTATTTTAACAATCCAGTATGTAAGAGAGAAAGTTTATAATTTACAAGTAAATGAAATACAGCATGTCTTGACTGAGTGAAGTGGTAACTCATAAGTAAGGTGGGTGATTGGAAAGCATAATGGTGGTCAAATAGCAATCATAGTATTCAAAGTACATATGTGAAAATGTATCTAGGAAATGACACAAGTGGAGATGGGAGAGAAGGGCTAGCAGGAAAGAATGATAGAAGGGGTAACACTTATAGATAGGTCAAATCAAAATCTCTTGATACAACAATTTAAAGATAATATTAAAACAAAAAGAACTACAATAGACATGTTAGTCTTCAAAAACTGTGTGTATCATGAATATTTTAAATGAGTCTTGAAATTCCTTTGGCTTCCCTGACTCCCAAATATCTGGCTGCTTGCTCAGCATCCTCTGAATGGAGACTTGCCAGCTCTATGTATGACATGGTATTGCAGTTTACTATCAGAAGCTGACCCACCAGCTCCCAAGGTCTCTAGATCCTTGGCATTGTCTATTCAACTCTTAATCCAATACACTTATATGTAATACTTCAGAACATGGGATGTAGTTTTCCTAGTGGTTGTTGCAAGGGCCACCTGCTGCAACCCTGCGTCTGAACTTTATGTTCTTGGGAACAAACACATCAAAAGAAGGTGGATTTCTTTTCCAAGTCTTTCCATTTCCTAACAATTGGAGCAGTGCCATTTTTTCTGATGGAAGCAGAATAGATAGATAGATAGATAGATAGATAGATAGATAGATAGATATAGATGTAGATATAGATATCGATATCACATTTTTCTTGATTCATTCATCTACTGAGGGGCATCTGGGTTGATTCCATAGCTTAGCTATGGTGAATAATGCTGCAAAAAACATAGTTGTGCTGGTAGCTTTAGTGTGGCCTTGTTTGTGATCATTTGGGTAAATGCCCAAAAGTGGGATTGCAAGGTCAAAGGGGAGCTAGCTCTATGTATAGTCTTTTGAGGAATCTTCATACTGCTTTCCAAAGTGGTTGAATATGTATATACTCCCACAAACAGTGCCATAGGGTTTTCCTTTGGTCACATCCCCTTCAGCATCTGTTGCTATGAGATTCCTTGATTATAGCCATTCTAACTGGGGTCAGGTGGAATCTCGATGTTGTTTTGATTTGCATTTCTTTTATAGCCAGAGAAGTTGAGCATTTCTTCATGTGTCTATATGTAGGTCCAATGGTTTCCCTTATTTATAATAGTTAGTATATGTTTAGGATAATCTTATCAGATGAGCAGAAAAGCTCAAAAGCTATGTACATATGACCATATAAGATGATGCTAAGCAAAATGAACCCCAAGATATGGACATTTCTTGTTGATTTTTAATATACTATGTGACTTCTTTGTTTCTTTTGTATGTTTTTCCCCCTATGGTATAACCCTTGTTGTCACTGTATTTGATTTTGGTACCATGCATCTTGTATATACATTTATCTAATTTGGGGAGGGGAAGGGGAATAACAAAATGCTGAAACAAGGACACAAGTTGACCCATTGCAACAATGATACTCAAAAGACACTATGTTGGAAATGAACTTTACAACTTTGAATGGGGGGGGGAGTGAGGGAGGTGTAGGATGGAAGGGATAGTAGGAGAAAAATAAAGGAGGGAAATGTACTCATTACCTTACTCAGGTAAGTAACCCCTCTGTACAACATCTTTACGATAAAGTAATTTTTTTTTAAAAAAGGTGGAATGTGATGAGGCGCATACATTCTTCCTGACAATGGATAGTTTCAAGCCATACACTCTTGACCCTAACTGAAGACTTTTTAAGTAGCTGGGCAGAAATACTGGCCAAGCTCCTTGCTTCATCTTGTTTAACATTGCTCAATAGCATACATTGGGTAGTTGTAACCAACATTGCTTCCCAGCCTTCCTTTTCACTTCTCTGAGCATTCACTACCTCTGCTCTGGGAAATTGTCTCAAAATTTAACATCAACATTTAATAATTTCCCCAAGATCTGACTTCTAGGAATATAGAACTAAGAAAGCTTGCTTGAAACATTTCTTGAGATTTTTAAATAAGCTTGGCTTATATTAACAATCCACCCAATTTCCAGAGAGAGACAGAGAGATAAGAGGAGGAGGAAGGCGTAGGAGGCAGAGGAGGAAAGAGGAGGAGGAAGAAATGAGCCTTTTTGCTCACTTGTCTGTAGTCTAGGAAAGGAGTTGTAGAGTTTTATTTTAAAAGATGTTGACCACATGCACATGTAAGTCTCCTTTAATGCTGAGATGGAAACAAAAAGGGTCTGGGGCCCAGTACAGCTTTCAACATAGAAGGAAAGAGAAACCAGCTGGTGCTTTAAAGATTCATTACATCAAGTGATGTGCTGAATTTACTAAAAGAGAAGCTGAGGCACCTAGGAAATCAGCGTGGTGGGAAGAAAGCTCCATTAACTTGCCAGAGGGCACACTATCAAAACACAGAGGCAGTATCCCAGCTTTTCACCTATGTGCAAGGTGACTTGCTGGAAGGGAGAGCCAGCAAGGCAGGAGCCCAGCTGGATGACCTCCTTATTGGAGCCATCCTTCTGACATTGGGCTCATCATTGCTGCCATAAATCATACTCTCACTCTCTTCTCTGGAAGAGCAATCATTACCTACTTGGGTTTTGTGGACCCTCATGTGGTTCCTGGATCCAAACAAAAATCTTTTTTTAATGCAAAGAGTAGAATTGTTCTTGACAATTCTATACATCTAAAGGTGTGTTATTTGTGTGAATGTCTGTATTCTTTTATCTAAGGTCAGAGATTAATAACTTTCATTTATTCAATAAATGTGACATACAGGTAATATATTAAAGTATATGTTATAACTAGTGGAAGCTTCAACCAATTAAAAAATAACCCAAAACAATGCAAACAATGTATGGATCTTATTTTTTGACCCAATCTGCTATTCTTCTTTTGATTGGAGAATTTAGTCCATTGATATTTACAGTTATTATAAGAGAAATGTGTCATGTTTCCTCTCAGTTTCTTGATTTCCAATATTTTGCTTTAGTCATCTTCCTGTTTTTTACTAAACTGATCTTCTAGTGATTTTTGTCTGATGTGTTTCTTTGATTTTGATTGTTTTCTTCAGATTGTATTCCTCCCTTTAGAATTCTTTGTAATGCTGGTTTAGTGTTTAATGTTTGTTTGTCATGGAAAGGTTTAGTTTCATTATCTACTGTAAATGATAACTTTGCTAGGTAGATCAGTTTGGGTTGGCAGTTGTTGATCTTCAGTGCTTGGATGATATGGTTCCAGATGCTCCTTGCACTGATGGCTTGTGTGGAGAGGTCTTCAGTGATTCTGATTTTATTTCCATTTTAATATAGCTCCTTTTAAATTTTCTTCATTTAAAATCAGTTCCTTGCTATTCATGTCTGATATTTTTATTATGATATGTCTAGACATATTTCTTCTTCTCGGATCCAGTCTACTGATGGTTCTACATGCTTCTGTTAAGCAGGTAAGATTTTCTCTTTTAAGAGTGGGTAAGTTCTCAGCTATTTTACCGAGTAGGTGTTCAATAGCTTTACTATTAAATTCTTCTCCCTCACTGTTCCCAGTTAGGCATAGATTTGATTTCTCAGCTGAGTCTGCCAATTTCTGGACTTCTCTTTGGTAGGTTTTAATTTTTTTTCCCCTTCTTTGGACTTTTTGTTTTAACCTAGACTTCTGAAGTTCTATTTTCCAATTCACTTATGGAATTACCTATGGATTCCATTGTGGTTTGCATTGGAACCATAAAAGGTTCCAAGATTAGTTCCTATAGTGTCCATTTTGTCTTTTAATGTGGCGTACAACATGTCTGTTTTTCTCTCCATCTGTTTTTGGAAGTCTTGGATTTTCTTTGTCATTTCTTCTTTGTGTTCTTGAGGTTGTTTTTGCATCTCCCTTTTATTTTATTGACCAGTTCTGACATCATTTCTTTAATGGTCCTTTTGTCATCTATCTTTTTTTATTCTCACTGGAGTACTTTCCTGGATTATTGTTTGCTATTAAATTTAGTTTGTTGTCTTGATTGCTCATGAATCCTGTAATCTTTCATTGTGATTTAGGCATTTGAGTTCAGAGATTGTTAGGGCTGTGGCTCCAGCTTGGCCTGTTTGTGTCTGACTAGTGGCAACCCTTAGTTGGCTCGGACTAGTTCACACTGGGTAAGCTAGCCCACACTGTGTCACAGGGCCAGCAAATGCCTGTGCATGTGCTCAGCTCCAAGCTAATTTGAGGGAGCTATGTGAGACCTCCAGTGGGGACTGGAAATGCCATCAGGTAATTTATCATAGAAAATAACCCTATTGCAAAAAGAAGGAGGAGAAAGAGGAGGAGGAGGAAGAGGAGGAAAATGAAGAGAAAAAGAAGTCTCAAGAGCAGGTTCTTTCTTCCACAATAATAAAATAAATAAAAATAAATTTCCCTCTCAAAAGCTCCATTTAGTCTTTAAATTGTTCTTTTTTTCTCTTCTTTTTCTTTTCTTTTTTATACCAACACTGGAGATTGAACTCAGAACCTGGGCTCTGATCCCTCAAGGCTGGTCCTCTACCAATCCAGCCACAGCTCCACTAATTGCTTTCTGCTGTGCTTAATTGGACATAAGAGTCTCATGGATCTTCCTGTTCATGGTGGCTTTGAACAGTGATCCTCAGAAATCAGCCGCCCCCAATATCTAGGATTCAGAGTGAGACACCAGCCTCCAGATTGTTTTTATTTTTCCTGGGATTTACATAGCCCCACCCCATTTCATCAAGTTGTAACTTTCATCATCTTACTCTACATTTTACTCTTGCATCCATTCCTCTCTCTCACTGCTAATTCTACACCACCTCAGTGCATAACACTAACATGATAATAACCTTCAGAATAACTCCTGCCTCAAGATGTTTCAATCATAGTGGAAACCATGGGGAGATTATGTTCCATTTTCCTCATACCATCAAATCATGTCTAATCTATCAGGGACTCCCTGTTCTTTAAGAGTTGGATCTATGTTCCTCAGGTGAGTTGAAATGACTCTGATGATATATCCTTACTCCCCTACCCAATGATACTTCCGTCTTCAACTCACTGGAAACATAATCTCCTAATAAATCTGGGTTTATTATGTCTATTTTTTACTACCATCTTCACACCTTTTTGGTTAAAAGGACAATACAAAAATTCTTTCACAGTGATACCAAAAAGTTTATGAAAGTTCAGAGGCTACAAAGTTGTCAAGGGTCTAGAATGTCTTTTTAAAAAACCAAAAAGAGTAGAATTGTGCACAATCATCTTGTTTTCAGGCCAACGAAATGTAAATACATGCAAATGCACTGGCAAAGTTGGCCTGGCCCTCAGGCCTATCTAAGAGGCCTACCCTTCAGCAAAAACTGAGTATTGCTTATTTAGGAGGAACTGGATTAGAAAAATGGAGAAAAAGAGAGTGCATAAGAGGGAACTTTAGAAAATAATAAAGTGGAAGAAGAGTTAAGTATAACTCTCATGTAAATAAACAAGAGGTAAGAAGCAAATCACCATGCAGGGGGCGTGGCCATCTCATCTATCCACTATAGCTGCAGTCAGGATACTATTTACTCACTCAGACAGAAAATCATTGCAAGGCAAGAGCTTTTGAGGAAAATGGAAGTGTGTTCCAAATTGTATTATACCCAGAAATGGTGTTCCTCTTCCTAAAATCTATAATACCTCTCTTGCTACAGTCACAATTGGCAGTTTGTAGCTAATGGTTCTGCTAAAACTTAAGAAACTGTGAACACTGCCCCAGTCATGTTCCACAGATCTCTATAACAGAAAAACAGAAATAGAAAGGCCCAGGGAAGAATGCACATCCTGGAGCTGGAGTGTTAAAGACATACCAAAACCTTTTGGAATAACAATAGCACAGTGTCACTTAACACAAGGTGATGACCAATGTGGTGGGACTACAAATATAGGTGGATGGCCTGGTAGAATAAAATAAGAAATTAGCAGCTCTGGAATCTACACTCCTCCTGTGTCAAGAGATAGCTGAATCAAAATAAGGCAGACAATTATATAGTCTCATGTATATTTATACTCCCAAAATGTTGATCTCATAGAAGCCAAGAGTAAGAGAATGGTTAGCAAATACATGGGAGATGCACAGTAAGGTGACTCTAGAAAATATAATATTTTGTTATATACATATACCAATTAAAAAGAGAAGCTGTTGAATTCTCTCATGCCAAGAAATGATAAATTTTATGAGGTTAAGTATATGCTAGTTACCTTGATTTGATCATTATGCAATGTATATATGTATTGAAATGTACCTTGTACCCCAGAAGTATGGACAATTATTATGCATTCTTTAGACTCATGTCATCTGCAGACTACAGGTACTTCTCTCTCTCTCCACATATATATGTATATATATATTTATCAGTGTATATATGTATGTATGCATATATGCTCACATGTGTGTATTTTCATATATTATACATATGTAGATTTTTTCATGCATACAGCAAAATGAATTTTGTCTCAGCTCATTTTGAGCAAATATTTTCACTCTTTTTCTCATTTAAGTATTTAATGATTCTACATGACATACATATTTGATCATCTAAGCCAAGTTATTCTTAAATTCTACACTAGAGATAAACCTTTTCATCTGCTCAGAGGTAACAGCTTTGTCCCTGTCTTCATAATGCTTTGATGGTATTTTGGTGAGAAGTCAGGAATGTATTTCTGTGGTTAGAGAATGGCATGACAGAATCATTGATAGAGATGTTGGAACTTGGAAGATCTGAGTTCAAAGTGCATTACAGGTGGATGGCCCTAACCTGGGCAGGCAAAGCAGGGAGAATTGCGAGGGGCACTGAAGTACAGAGAGAAAACAGTCATCTGTTAGGCTGGTTTTAGTCAGTATAACAAATATGTGAGATCAGAAAAATGGGTTGTTTGGACTCACAGTTTTAGAGCTTCCAATCCCCTACAGTAGGTTTTTTGTTTTGGAGACTGGTAAGGCAGCAGGCCATGGAGGGAGCATATGGTGAAGTGAAACCTGCTTACCTCATGCCAGGAAGTGAACAAAAAAGAAAAGAAAAGAAGAAGAAGAAGACGACTACTGTTACCCTCTCTTTTTTGAGGGTACACCTATAATGACCTACAACTTTACACCAGGTCTTGCATCTTGATGTTTCTACCACCTACCAAGAATTCTGAGCTGAGGACTGAGCTTAGCACATGGACTGCGTGGGGGCCACCATGATCCAAACTCTAGCTTGGCCACCATCACTGGAAGCTCCACCTGGAGATGTCTCTGCGTAAGGTAGCATCTACCTGACACCTTCGTTGTCTCTTCAGGACCTACCAGCGTGAAGACCAGCTGCTCATTATCAGAGACAGGCAGCTCAGTCCTGTCCTTCCCATGGGACAGGTGGCTTGTGCCCTCCTCTAGGCCCTCCAGATGCTACCTCACAGTCAGCAAACAAGATCCAGATGGTCTCTACTGGCAAAACAGGGCATGGACTCAATCTCAGAGGAATCTGGGTCTACCAGTGATGCTCAAGTGACTTCCCTTTTGTCATGCCACTGCCTCTTTTATGCCTATGTTCTTAAGGACATGTTAACCAAAAACAGAGACCTGGGACACTGCAGCTGAAGTGAGGATAGAACCAAAGATTTCAGAGGTCATTCAGTTCCCACTCATGTCTTGCTTGAGAGCCTCTTCTCCCCACCTGCATCCATCATCTTTACCCTTTCTGATGACAATGAGGCTGTGAGATTTCACTTCAGGGCACTCTGAGGTGCGTCCTACCTCATGTCTGGTACTTTCTTTTTCAAAGTGAATTTCCTTTGAAAGCTGCCTGGGTACCTGCTGATTGCCCCCTGGTCTTTCTCAAAGCTATCCTTGGGCGTCTTTTTAATGGCCTGACCTTAATTGCATTTTCCTGTATGTGCCATGGCAGCCAGCATGCAGTTTAATAAAACATTTTCAAGCTGTTGGGTCCACTCTTCCATCCCTCCCCCTACATCTTATGAAGTAGAAGATTTTAAGCCTTATTTTGAAGGTGATTGATTTGGTGTGTTTTCCACTTTCTTTCCTGCTGTGGGGACATTTTGCCTCTATGTGTGATAATTTTTTTAAAGGAACTTTGATTTTCTTGTCCCCTTACTTTCTACCCTGCTGTTGCAGAACCAAGGATTGGGAGGCTTTATTCCTTCAAGTAGCTATTTCACCTTCTTGAAGTCAGCTAACAGTTGTTGGTGCTTTGGATTTATCATGACCACGCTCAGGCTTGTCACTGAATACTTCAATCAGTGGAACAGCAAAAGTGAGCGTGCGTTTGTGTGTGTGTGTGTGAGAGAGAGAGAGGGTATTTGCACACGTGCGCATGCATGCACACACATGGCTCTGGCCTTTAATTTAATTTATTAATTTGATTATATTTTGATATGTTTAGAAAACATTACAAAGAGCATGAATTCAGTATGCAATAGTGGACCCTTAAAAATGCATTCATGGGATGATATCTTAGTTTCTTATTTCTTAACATGATGTAGAATTCCTAAGGAACCCAAAATCTGTAATGTGGACTTGGTGGTGACTTCTTGTTTGGCTCAAACTCTTTTGCTTCATCTTTTGAATGAAGTCCAGACTCCCCTCCCTCATCTAGTAGCATAATAGCGTGCTACTAGAAAAAGGTCCTATTTCTTTTCTTGGTCACCTTCCACTTTTCTTTGTTTCCTTTAATCTTGGTAACTCTAAGGCCCTCTATGGTTCCACTTTCTCTTCCTGGCCTAAATCCCATCCCTCCTTTGCCTTGCATCCATCATCTCCTTAAGACCTTTCTCAAAAGAGATAGCTAGTATCAAACTTTCCCAATAATCAAGGTCAACTCTACCTGTGCGGGGAGAGCTAGGTGCTGAGAAGTGTGTGTGTGTGTATTGTTAATAATAAATTAACAAATCCTGGACTCTGAATGAAAATCTTGACTTTATTTCTAAAGAGAAGCTTTTTGTCCTGTAGCAACTATGTAGTTGTGCTTTTGGAAATGATGCATGTTCCCCACTGTGACCAGATCCCAGGCCACGGCGGGGAGTGGGGTGGCACGGGATGAACCAGACACTTAGTTCCATTTAGATTTATCATTTGACAATTCTTGACACAGATGCCATCTCTTTTAACCAAGCCAAAAATTCATTTAAAATCTGTGCACCCCTTTCCTAAAAAGCCTAATAACTAAAAGAGTCAATAACGACTCTATAATTAATGATTATCCCCACTATAAGATAGGGCTTATTCTTTTCTAGAATTGATCTCAAATTAGGTGTCATTCTGGACAGTATTTCTGCAGCTTTGTAAAACATCATTCACACTTTGCTTTTGAGTAGCAAAAAAAAAATCATAAAATGCTAATTCCCAAGGGATGTCCAGTTCACTTATCCCAGGACTATAGATTACCTAAGTAGCTGGTATGTTGTTTTTGAAGGGCTAAGTTCTAACTGAACAGAAATTAAGAAGGAATTAAGAAGATTAAAAAGGAGAGAGAAGAGGAAAGTAAAAGAATTGGAACAGAGGGTAAAGATCTCTATTCCAACAATATCTTCTAAAGCTGTTTATGATAAAAAGAGGATTAGGTAGTTTGAATTCCAGCTATATTAAATTAAATCTCAGACCCCCTTTCTCAGACACTTGCAGGCTTGGGAACATCCATCCCAGCATGACAAAATAGCCCCTGGGAAAAGGAATCCTCTTGGCAGTATGCCATCCAGCTCTTTGAAACTGTTAACCATGGTAATGAACCAATCCAAGAGAAATATTAATAATGACATGAAGAGACACATTTATTGTTGATTGTTGAGATGGTGGCAGATTTATTACCAGCTTGCCAGGAGGGAGGGCTTGGCCTAGCAATGGTGCAATTAAAAACAAATTGAATACAGGGACAAAGAATCAATAATCTAACAGGGCAACTTTTAGTTTGCAAAATACAAATATAAATTAATTGACCTTAACACAGTGGCTAACTGGTCAGTAATGCCTGTGAGCTGGCCAATCGGAGCACATAATCTAACCTATTAAGTTGATTGCATATAGCAGGCTGAGTTTGTGAACTTGGAGTTCTGTATGCCAGGGCAGCCATTGGGGCATCTTGTTTGGGGATGATTGCCAACGTCACTACGGGAAAGTGGATATATGAATAATTTTCCCCAGAAGTTCTGACTTGCGGTATCTTTCTATAAGCTTCACTAAGAATTTATTTATTCAGTAGATATATTTTCTATGCCTATAATGTACAGCAATCTATCCTCAACACAGGGCAGCAACAGGAATAAATTCAAGGTATCTATTGTCCTGGTAGTGTGATCTTCAATAATCTTCAACACCTCTTCCAATAAGTCACTCTTTGAAATGCTCATTCTTTTCATCAGAACAGTGGACATTTTTCTCCAGCTTGAATAAAACGTTAATAAAACACATTTAGGATATTTTGCTATTATTATAATTAGTCTTTAAACCTTATAATTTAGGGTACTTAAAGAGCTACTTATATGGTCATGCTATCTTGAATTAGCAACTCTAGGCTGAATAATAATGGAGGCATCTCTAGCTCTTATCTCCAGGCAACCTAGGGGGAAGAGAGTTATTAACCAATAATTGAAATATGAAAGAAAAAAATAATACTCTCATAGTTAGGACAGGGAAAGCACAATTGGAATCTCAAAGAAACTTTTGGGTTATAGATTTAACAGTTCTATAAATCTGTTGTGCAATATGAGAGCCATGAACCATATGTGGCTGTTTCAAATAAAGGTAGTTAAAATTAAATAAACTTGTTGCGCTTTGGTGGTTTATTTTTGTAACCCTAGCTACTCAGGAAGCTGAGATCTGTGGATTTTGATTTGAAGCCAGGCCAGTCAGAAAAGTCTGTGAGGCTTTTCTCTCCAATTAATCACCAAAAAGCAGGAAGTAGAGCTGTGTCTCAAGTGGTAGAGCACCATCCCAAAGTGAAAAAGTAAAAGAAGAGTAGGAGACCCTGAGTTCAAGCTCTAGTACCAACACACACACACACACACACACACACACACAATTAAATTAAATTGAACATTCAGTCCTTCAGTGGTACTAGGAACATATCACTAGACATGTGTGGGTGACAGTTTTCCTGTTGAAGAATACAGCTATGGAACACTTCTGTCAGGGAAGTAAAATTCTACTGGGCAGTTCTATTTTGGATTTTGGTTTGGAAATTCAGAAAGAATATTCTAGAGAATTCTAGACAGATGAATTATGTGAGTAATGGTAAAAGTTTGGGGAGCTGGCGATGAGGGGGAGGTACCCAGACAAATGTATGAGTAGTGTCTATGTAAGCATGGACACATACAGCATGAAATTGAAAAGAAAGGCATAGCACTGGACCATTCAACACTCAGAGAGGTGATCTAAGATGTTTCAACAATTTTGTTATCATCAGAGAGAAATTAACAGTTAACTATGTATTTCAAGAATAGAATGGAAAGGAATTTGAGTATTCCCTCACACAAAGAAACAATCAATATCCAAAGTGTTGGATATGCCAGTTATGCTAATCTGATCATAATGCGTTATTTACATGTATTAAAATGTTGCATTGTGGCCTATGAAAGGGTATAATTACTATATGTCAATTAAAAATGAAAAAATATATTTTAAACACCCCCAGTGAGGAGAAGCAATATGGTCAGATATAGGCTTTAGTAATACTTAAGCAATATTGTTAAAAATGAATTACAAGGAGGAAGAGACTGAAGATTGAGTGTCAATCAAGATGAAGAGCCAGTAGTGAATGGGTTTCTGCTCTGTGATGGTCCTTGTATAGAAATGGAAAGGAAGAGCATGACTTTATTGAACACAACATCATCTTTAGCAGAGCAGCAAATGAGAGGGAAGAATGAATGCTTAAGCCAAGTTTGGGCATATGGATGGTGTTTACATGAATAAGAATGTGAGCTAGAAGAGGAGGATTAGATGTTGGGATGAGGAAGGTAACTTCAATATGGAATGTGCTAAGATGGTGATGGAATACCCAAATTGAAGAGCTCAGGAGAGAATTTAAGAAACAAAACAGAGGCTGGAATTAGGGGAAACATTAAGAACTGGAAATATATGTACAAAGTTTTTTTCTAACCCTGAGAATAGAGTTTCACTTACTGAGATGAGAAAAGGCTTAACTTGGTAAAAAAAAAATGTACGCATTATCCCGCCCATGTAATTGTAACCCCTCTGTACAGTATGGTCACAAATAAAATAAAATAAAAGGCTTAAGGAGAATAGAGGTTGGTTGCAGAGATGTTAGACTGAAATATTTCACATGGAGATAACCTGTTTAGGATGGCATATGCAGTGAGGTAAAAGTAGAGATCAGTGGACCTACCTGCTCATTGAGTAGAATTGGAATAAAGATTAGTGCCAGCCTAGGGCTGAGGAAGAGCTCTCACTCTAGATGATGCTGAGCCCAAGTCTCAGCCCTGTACTTCTCAGCTGATGGCCTAGGACAATTTCCTGGGTGACGTTTCCTCACTCAAAGGCAGGAGAATGAATAGAGTCTCCTGGAGAGAACCAGAAAATAGACTTGGATAATGTCTATCAACTGATTGACAGGCTAGTAAGTGAGGGATGGTCACAAGTTAGTACTACTACGAAAAAGACTCCTTAAGATCCTGCTTTCCTTTTATTATTCTACAAGTTTCAACTTACAGAGAGAAATCATTAGTGAAAGAACAGCCAGGGCTGGGAAGGTGGCTCAGTGGTAGAGCGCTTGCCTTGCATGCATGAGGCCCTGGGTTCGATTCCTCAGCACCACATAAGCAAAAAGAAAAAAGCCGGAAGTGGCACTGTGGCTCAAGTGCTAGAGTGCTAGCCTTGAGCTGAAGAGCTGAGGGACAGCGCCCAGGCCCAGAGTTCAGGCCCCACGACCGGACCCCAAAAAAAAGAACAGCCAAAGGCTTTGATAGCTTTGTGTAAAGCCAAAACAGGAAAAACACAGTGGATAGTTACTATTGTTGAGTCACTATGTTTAAGCTTAAAACATGTTAAGTAGAACTGGGTGCTAGTGGTTCATGCCTGCCATCATAGCTGGGAGCTGAGATTTGAGGATGAAGGTTTGAAGCCAGCCAGGACAGAAAAGTCTATAAGATTTTTATCCCCAATTAACCAGCAAAAAGCTGGAAGTGAAGATGTGGCTTAAATGGCACCATGCTTGCTTGCCTAGAGCAAAAAACTCAAAGTGAGAGAAATAAGTCTTCAGTTCAAACCCTTGTTCTGTTACACACATACTCTATTAACCAGGAGCTCAAAACCAGGTTAGAGAAGGATTTCAGATGTTCCAAATAGGTATGTACTTGCTACATGTAGGAAAATATTATTATCCTGATGCTAACTAATGACTAACTAAACTTGTGGATGGCAGAGTTTGAAATACTGCTACATGAGGTCATGGTGAGCTTCAATCTAGGGTAGAACTATAGACTGTTACTGATTTACTTTTCTAAGGTGTGATTGTTTCCCTGTTCACAGCAATAGGAACATGTGTGAATAGATCTTTGTATTTACTACAGCTTCTGGCAAATTGGCTTCTTAGGAAATAAGCAGAAACTGCCCACAAATGGAGTAGAACATAACCAGCATTTCATTTTCTCTTCCATCTCCACATCAGCGATGATTCTGAGGACAGACTTTGCTGTGGCTGCTTTGTTTATTTAAATGTATTACATGTAAGGCAGATGATAGGCCCAGACTCTGCCACATCTCAGTAAAGAATTCACTCAATGTCAAATTTTATTTTGATCTAATTTACCTTGGAAAACACCAATTCCTCCTATTCTTATAACTATTAGTCTGTGTTACAGATGACAGAATATGTCCCCTCCCTTCTAGGTGAGGCCTAAACCTAGCAGACTCTATGAGACTGAGTATGGGTATATGTGGGGGGTGGGGGTTCCAGGTGCGGGGGAGGAGGAGATGGATGGTAAGGGGAGAAACTAAGGAGGAGGCAACAATGCTTGATAAGAAATGGACTCATTACCTTGCTCATGTAATTGTAACCCCTCTGTATGGTATTTTCACAAAAAAACAATTATATTAAAAAAAAGACTGAGTACCCCTCTTCTACATGGTTCTAAATCTACATATTAGGTGGCAGGCGAGATAGAAGCCCAGAGACCACAGAAGAAACAGCCACAAAACCTGTGAAAATTGTGTGTCTGTGTTTGGGTGTGTGTACATGTGATGTGTGTGTGTTATATTTTAGCTGTTAAGTGGAGCAGAAAAAAGCTCCATATTTCTCCTTATAATAGTGGCAGAAGAGTAGTGATGAAAGAAGAAATTGTTTCTCTCTCTCTTTTTTTTTTAATATAAATGTGTTTGGGACTGTGGTGTCACTAACTATACATCATAGCATGAAAGGTATCACAACCTAAGAGATTAGGTGGAGGTGAACATCAATTCTCTTCTGGCTCCAGGAGGTGTCAAATTCAGATAATAGCTGAGTGAAGCAAACTGAGAGCAGGGAGAACATGGGTCTCATCCCAACACTGAGGGCTAGAGGAAGCAAGGCATGCTGGGAGCCTGTATGCCCTGGGCATCCTCCTGTGAAGGAAGGTTCATGAGATGCCCTCCCATAGATCACCCTACTTATTCTGAAGACAGTTGTGCCATTCTTTCTATTGTGGTTGCTCTCTTGGCAAAACCTACCTCTTTAATAAAGAATGGGTAGCTGGCACCAGTGGCCCATGCCTATAATCCTAGCTACTCAGGAAGCAGAGATCTGAGGACAATGGTTTGAAGCCAGCCAGGAGAGGAAAGTCTATGAGACTCTTCAATTAACTACCAGAAAACCAGAAATGGTATTGTGGCTCAAAGTAGTAGATGCCACTAGACTTGAGCACAAAAGTTTAGGAATAGCACCTACACCCTGAGTTCAAGCCCCAGGAAAGAAAGAAAAGAAGGAAGGAAGGAACGAAGGAAGGAATGAAGGAAGGAAGGAAGGAAGGAAGAAAAAGAATGGGTAGATAGATGATAGGTAAATAGGCAGGTAAGTACTCATAGTTAAATAAACTTGTAGGTGTCAGTAGATAAATGATAAAGATAGATAAATAGATAAGTAGGTAATTATACATAGATAAATGAATTGATCAGTAAGTCAGTTAGTAGATGATAGATAGCCAGATAAACAGTAGATATAAAGATGAATGATAGTAGTCATAGAGATAGATGATTGGTAGATACATCCAAATACACACATACGTAAATAAAACAATTTGATGTCAGTTAGGGAGATTATGTCAGAGAACTAGGAAGGAGAAATTCTCCTCAACTTTCCCCAACCCAGAGGGTAAACAATTCTTAAGAGTCCCCATTAATCAGTAATGTTAGAAAGAGGACCTCCAAATGCTAAGAATTCTCAAGAAAATATAAATGAGAAAGTGGTGAAATAGAAAAAAACACACAAAAACCCTGGTTCACTTGTGCTATCTTCAGGAGAATAAAAAAGTCCCCCTGAGTAATCGTATTTACAACTCATTCAATTAGAAAGGATTTCAGTATGATGAGTTCAGCCCTTCCAGCTCAAATTCACAGAAATGAAGCCCATAGTTCTTAGTATTATTTCATATTGTAGACCCTTTTGTTTATGAGCTTTATTTGCACACATACCTGGAATTTACAGTTTATACACTCCTTTATAGAATTTTATTTCCAAATGTAAAAATATATATCCATACACACAAAAGATTAAACCATGCACGTGGAACATAAAGAAAATCAATTATAGTCAATACTGCTCCTCATCCCAAGGCAGAAAGCCCATGAAGAAAATGTTCTAAAAACAGGTCAAAGATGTTCAAGACTGAGCTTAAATTGTAGAGTTTTCTCATGCCCAGACTTGTTCTTTTCCACTCCTCTACCCTGCTGTGACAAATAAGTGTGACTATAATTTAAAAGAAACTGAATAAATTAAATGTATTTCAGGTTGACTGCTTGCTTTTCTTTAAGCTCATAATCACATATGTTAATTCAACTGACTGAAATATTTGGAAGAAGAGAGGAAGATAGTAGAAAAAAAAGTTCATGATAGAGAAAGAGTTAAAAATAGCAACATCTCTGAAAACATTGTGCCCTGTGGCCCTGTCACACTCATCCTGCTGTAAAATTTCTATCCCCAAACCTCTTTCCCTTACAACAGAACTATCTCCTTTACATCCTCCCTTTTCTGCATCACCAGAAGTGTCCTGTCTAGTGACCTATAATCACATTTGCTTGTCCTTTTACCTAGCTCTGAGTTAGCAATATAGTATACCAACACAATACTGGGGTTGTTGAGAAAGGACATCTCATATTAAGAACTGTGTAGCCAAGCTGGGCAACACCTCTAATCCTATTTACTCACAAGGCTGAGATTTAAATATTGCAGTACAAAGCCAGCTCAGCCAGGAAAGTTTGTGAGACTCTTATCTCCAATTAACTACCAAAAAGCCAAAATTGGAGTGGTGTCTCAAATGGTAGAGCATAGTCTTGAGGGAAAAAATGTTAAGGGATAATGCCTAGGTTTTGAGTTTGAGCCCTAGTATCAGCAAATAAAAGAGAAAAGAAAAAAACGAGTCTAACATGTTCAAGTCACTTCCGCCTCTTTGAATCTCAATTTCTTGTCTCATATAAAGTGGTGACGGGTTCTTGTGAAGAATAATCAAAAGAGATAATGCATGTAAAGTGGCTTGTTGACGGTTTGTATTTTTTTTAATATAGGAAGGTAACAAAGAGTTTATTTAACAAAGAAAAAGTAAAGGGCACTCAGAAGAGTGAGCAGCAGGACTAGAAACCTGTTGTCTTGACTGCTTGTATTTTGATAGCTTTTTCTCTAGTGTCAAAAACTTAACCTAAAGGAATGAGTGCACTGAAGAGAATTTAAAACACTTAGGAGCTCCATCATCTCTTTGAACATTTTCAGTCTTTCTAAGCCTGAGTTTCTGTAAGATATAAATGTACATGATGTATATTTTTTAGAGCAGAAGCAAGGGGAAGCTGAGCTGGGCTTTCTTTCCTTTTCTTTTTATTTTATTTTTTCTGTCAGCTGTAGGGCTTTGAATTCAGGGCATGGGCACTGGCCCTGAGGTCCTTTGCTCAATGCTAGTACTCTATCACTTGAGCCATGGCTACACTTAAGAGTTTTTGGTAGTTAATTGGAGATAAGAGACTCAGGGAATTTTCTGACAGGGCTGGCTTTGAACTGTAATCCTCAGATCTCATCCTCCTGAGTAGCTAAGATTCCAGGCATAAACCACCAGCACGCAGCCCAAGGTAAGTTTTCATTCAATGTGTCCACCACTCAGGTTGGCCAGGGCTATGTAGAACCCAGTTCCAGGCTGTATAGGAAACTGGACTCATTTATATGTTGAATAAAAGTTCAAGAAAACAACCAGTTCCCCCTGAGTTAACTCCAGGTTAAGAGACCAAAATCTTTTCTGTACATAGAACTTGCATAAGCACCGGCATTGGTGGTTCATACCTGTAATTCTGGGTATTCAGGAAGCTTGAGATCTGAGGATAGCAATTCAAAGCCAGCCTGGAGAGAAAAGTTTCTGAAACTCTAATCTCCAATTAACTACCAAAAAGCCAAAATGGCACTGTGGCTCAAAATAATAAAGCACTAACTTTGAGCACAATTCTTGAGGACAGACCTAGCCCTGACCAGCACAAAAAGAAAAGAAAAGAGAAAAAAGACAAGAGAAGAAGAAAAGAGAGTGAAGGAAGGAAAGAAGGAAACAAAGAAAGAAAGAGAGAGAGAGAGAAAGAAAGAAAGAAAGAAAGACAGAAAGACAGAAAGAAAGAAAAAGAAAGAAAGATAGAAAGAAATTGCTTGCTGTGGAGACTCACATTCTAAAATTTAATACAATTCATCATTTCTAACCTTTTGCATACCTGGGCTTTGCAAAAGACATTCCCTACAAGGAAACATCTTGTGGTGAAGACATTTGTAATCAAGAGAAGAGGATGCGGATACCAACATTTATGAAGCAAACATAACCCAGGTATTGCTGGCTCACAACTGCAATCCTACTACTCAGGAGGTTGAGATCTGAGGATCATAGTTCAAAATCAGCCCCAGCAGACATATCTGAAAGACTTTTATTTCCAATTGAACAACAAAAGTCCAGAAGTAGAGGTGTGGTTCATGTGGTAGAGCACCAGCCTTGAGGAAGAAAGCTAAGCAAGAGTACAAGCCCCAGTACCAGTGTAAACAATACATAAATAAGTAAAATTTTTACAGAAGTAAAGGTAGACCACATCTTCCTGTGTATACATCCCTAGCAACAAAACCACTAACACCAGGGGATGCATTTGGGCTCTTTGTTGCTTCAGAATGCTGAAGAATTACTGTCAATTAGAACAACAGTTACATCCTAGACCCTCAGAGGGGCCAGGATTTTCAGTGCTTACATGGGATAAAGTGGTAACATTTAAAATGCACTTCCCTGGAGGAAGGAGCTACTAGAAAATTAATTACCTCCTTCTCTGCCTCTCTCTCAGCCTCTCTGTACCATTTATAGTAGATTTAAACGCCCATCCTCATGACTTTCTTTCTTTCTTGGAAATTTTTTAATGTAATGTCTGCTAATAAAATGCATTACCAAATACAGGGAAATAAAAACAAAAAAATAATTGAGTAATCTACTAAACCTTAAAAATTTCCCATTGACCTGGGTCAAAAACATAACTAGAGGTGGTTAGTTCATACAATGTGGTTGAAAGAGGCATTGGAGCACACTGTGGAGATATTAATCTTGAGGTCAGTTAGCTGTAGGTTGAGATTCTTCTGTTCTTCATCCACTGGGGACACTGGCAGGTCACCATGACTCTTGAGAGCTGTAGGTATCCACCTTGCAAGTGATATAACATCACTCACTGATAACCCCAGGGCTTGTTGTATGGGTCAAATGAGACAAAGATTGTAACTATGTCTACAAAGTAATAGATAAATTCATGATCATAATGTTATCTCTGTTAAAACACATCTCTTAGCTTGTCATATTAACTTCTTTCCTTTGCAGGGATCTTCTATTACTGTCCAAGCCGTTCATAAGGCCAAACTGTAACTTATTCCCTGAGTAGTGCTTGTTAGAGAGTCTTTATGACACTGTGTTCATATGCCAGTTCAGTCTGTTCTTCTGATTATCTTACAAACAATTTTTTTTTCTGACTGCCTGCTCGTGTTTCGAGTACTTAAGACCTCAGTAAATCCAATATGGTTCGTGATGTTCTACAGGAAGGGTTAAGATCAGAAACTTCCTATTTTTCAGCTAGTAAGTTCATTCCGAATTTCAGACTTACCCTTTCTGTTTTGCCTTTTTCTTTGTCTATAGTGTCTATATAATGTGGCTGTTTTCTTTATCCTCAGACTTGTGAGTTGAAAGCTCTTTGCTTCTAAGTGGCACAGCACCTTGCATCTTCAGTCACTGTGGAGGCCACCATTACGTCTCCCAACTCAAAAAAACAAGTAGCATCATGTAAGTCTTTCTCTTTCAAGGCACTGGGATTCATGCTGTCCATTTCCTTTGGAAAGAATCTCTTAGGCGCTTCTCCATTCTGCATATATGTCTTCAGCATATGTCTCTCTGCCTCGATGATGGAAGCAAGCTTTAGCCTCATTTCCCTATTTTCCCTTCACTCCAGCGCATCCTTGATAGAACTGCCAGTGAAATAAGGATACTGGGTCTAAGTAACAATGTCTTGTCTTCACTGCCATCCTGGTGTCTTGCTGGGTGGTGTGGGCTTTTCATCCAGCTCTGAAAAGCCTAGAGGGGAGCTGTGTAATGTGGTTTAGCCCGAGGAAAGTTCTGCTTCAGGGAATATGCCGATGTATCATGGTATTTAGCTCCAGGAAAGTTTTGCTATAGAGAATGCTTGCCCCTGATTATTTCTCTAGATGGCTTGCTTTGTTCACCCCTGATTTCCCCCCTATATGGTTTGCTTTTGTTGGGTTTGGGACCCATCCCAAAGCTTGTAAAAGCTTTGTACAAGCTACTTTCTGGGCTGCAAGTCTTTGGGGCAGGAGTTCCCCAGCAGTCTCTGGCTTCCCACTTTCTAAGAAAGACTCTCAATTTGACCTCTCAAAATGAGGCTTCTCCTTATCTCAGGAGCAAATCCCTGTATAACACCAGACAGGTTTTCATGCCCTGCTGATTCTGACCCACAGTGGCTATTCCCCCTGCTTTGGTTTCCCTTAACTCCTAGTGGTATAAAGTCTAGATCACAATATCACATATGTTCACATGGCAGCTCATAATGAACTCCTAGTGGCCAAGATGTGCCTTAGGGATCAGTAATTGTATTTGCATAAAGGCAGTTTCTTCTTGTAAAGAGATGGACTTGGAAATAAATCTCCTCTGACATGTGGCAAAGGCAACCTCATGAAAGAGTAAAAGATCAACATTGAGGTGATTGACAGAACATCTTTTACTTCCTGTCTTTGCAGGGGGTAAAAAAAAACAACAACAACAACAAACCACACCAAAGCTAATAGCCTGGTGAGAATGGCTTCTTTTGAGAATGGCACCTGGTTGGCAGAAATCGTAAGACATTAACATTCTCAAATGAGCAGAAGATAAATAAACACAATTTTTTTTTAATGGACAAGTTGCAGCTCGGAAATTTTTTACTTTTTCTCATTGGAAAATCAATACCCATCAGCAGTTTGAAATTAAGGGCAAGATTAGGCCTCAGTTTTATACATGCCTTATTGTATTCCAAAAGCTTTCTACTCAGTCAGATAAATCTTCTTTAAGAGGATTAGGAAACTTTCATTATCTTTATCTAACCTGAAATAACACTAAGGCTGAAAAATTAATCTATAGGCTGGACAAAAGCCGATAGTTGCTGGGAAAAAGGACTCTTGGGCTTCTTTCTCATTTAACAGTGGGGTCTCCACATCCATTCCCTCATAATTCTACTGGTTTTGGTGTTGCATTGCTAATGAAGACAAGATAGACCACAGAAACTTGAGCTTCTTCTCCATGGCTGACCCTTCCATGGAAAAGTTAACCTGCCTACAGTTCTAGCAACACCTCCTTGTTCTCCTTCTCTTCCTCCTTCCACCTGATGATTTGCATTTGGATTTCCCAGGCCATTTAGATGGGTAGCCAGAGCTATAAAGAGCAGGCTCTGAAATCTAGAGCCTGAGCAGGTAGCTTATAGGGTAGGTGAAGTTCCTGCCTCTGTCTTTCCCATCCTCAGACTTTAGTAACCAAGGCTAGAAGGCTCCCAGGAACTACAAGGCCACAAGGAATTACCCTGGCATTCTGTGAACAACATTATCCTCAGAGCCCTCACCAAGTGCTTTATAGCCTGTAGTGACTTTGACATGCTCACACTCTCTGTCCTCTTCCTTGGGAAACATAGCCTTTCTCTGTTTCTGTCTGTTTTCTGTACAATGCCTGACAGTTATATTTTATTTCAGTGCTGTATTTCCTGAATGAGAAGACAACTTTGTTGTCAAGGCCATGGAAGTGCCACTGAAGTGTCATTTCCAACGTGGAGAATTTCTGCTCTTCTGGAGTTGAACCCAGGTGGCAGGTGGGTGGTAAGAGCTCACAGGTCCTTGTTTTTGGCATCCCCAGAAACTTTCAGCAGATGTCCCAGCCCATCCTTGATGACTGAGCTCACCCAGTGCCCCCATCATCTTCTGAGGAAAAGTGTTGGATGTGCCAGTTGCCTTTGTGTCCAGATGGCAGCCAGTCTTGTGGCCCTCGAGCTGTGATCATCAACCAGCCATACCCTGGGTGGTACACATATGGAGAATGGGAAGCAGCAGCATCTAGAGATGCCTGTCATATGGCAGGCTCCTGTAATGTCTGAAAGCATGGAGACATGAGAGGACTTCAAGGACAGATGGAAGCCGATATTCAGCAGTGCGGCTGTCTCTGGGTCTGCTGGAAGACAGAAGTTGCAGCAGACAGATCCCCGGCCCAATATGCATCGTCAATAGCCTACAGAGGAGGACCTAGCAACGCAGACACTCAGGAGCCGTTCTAGCCAAATGAAAGAATAGTGTTCGGAATGGTGCACGTGGCTGAGCAGAAACAGATGTGTCTCCTTAATCAGCCAACCATTTCTAGATACCAACTGAAATGAATAACACCGTCTTTTTTAAAAAAACAGATCTGGGGAAATCTCTTAGCTAAACATGGATACCATACACATTTCACAATCTAGAGTGCTCAAAATCTGTTGATTCCATGACAAATGAGATCAGATATAAGGAACTTGCTACAGACTAAAGGACTCAAGATGACCCTTTCCAAGAGCTCAGTGTGTGTCCCCAAGATGTCAGCCAGACACTGGAAGAAAAGACATTCTTAGTCTCTCACTTTGTGGAGGAACACTGAGTGATGGAATTTATCTCTCAGAAGCTCATTCCCACTCTGAGACCATATGTGACAGAAAAGTTCTTTACACAACAATGGCAGTTGGATCAGTTCAAAAGCAATTCATTTTGGACTGTTGCTTGTCAACGTAGTTCACAAATCCTTAGAACTGATGTCTGCAATTGTATTTCCTAGTAGTTAACATTGGAGCTTATGACACTTCTATCCCATTTTTTTCAGCTACAAAGTAAACTGTTGTAAAAAGCACATGTGATGCTATGTCTGAACTATAGTGATTCATGTTTAACCAAAGATTGGCAAAGATGCTAAGCTATTCTTTGCTCCTTCCTTTTTAATGACAGAAGTTTATTTCCAACATTGACCTGGATACATTTGTTAGAATATCTCTCTCCACACCAGGCTCCACAGTAGCACTAAGAGCAAATGAAAGCATAAATGCATAATATCAGGAGGACCCAGCTGGCCAGTACCCAGAGACTAGTCCACAACATGGAAGATCAGTAACTATTTGGAAACAATCAGGTTACACAATTTCATGTCAACATTAACCTTTTATTATGAAATAAGTCTCAGAATGATCATTCAAGAGCTGTCTGAATAGTACTGTATTTATCTATGCTGGAATATATCTTACCCCAGCTATAGAAAGCTAAGTTTCTTAAGAGACTTCAAACAACTTACTGATCACCACAGAAGGACTAGAGACAAAACTTTTCAAAAACTATCCAGTTCTCAGTCTGGATTCAATAGAGCAACAGAACCTTTTGTATCTTCATATCTGTGTAAAGCAAAACCAAGATCCCTTTTCCTTTCCATTACTAAATGGAAGTCCAACATCTGGTCTAGTTGTGACTTACCTTGCACTATGAGATGGACCCGAGAAGTCTTGGGGTGATTGTCAGTCTGCACAGAGCAGGTATATGGACCTTCATCATACACATCCACGTTTTGGATCATGATGCTGTACTGGGTTGGTGTGTTGACCAGGATGATGACACGAGGGTCTATGGACCACTTGTCATTTCCAGCGTAGAGAATTGTACTGCGGTTGAGCCAGGCCACCCTGGTAACCCGGTCATCTATGGTACACCTGTGGATGAAGTGGGGAAAGGATAGGGAAGGAGGAAGGTAGGAAGGGAGAGAGAAAGAGATGAGAGATTAAACTCCCTATTTACATGATGGCATAATCAAATTAAATCATCGGATACTGATGAAACAGCCTAATGTAAGGTAAAGGAGGCTTGAGACATCCTGAAGAATCCCTGACACAAAATCATTTTGACTTGACTCCAGAGCGTATTATGTGAATATCTTTGCTGCACATTTGCTTTCCTCCTAGGCATCTATAAAAATTAGTTTATATTTCTGCAGCACATTTACCACCTTGTGGGAAAAGTGGCCCAGAGGCACAGGGGAAAGAAAAAGTAGTACTAGATTTCAAATAGGTCACAGATAATCCACAAAGCAAATATTTTATGTGTAGTTAATCAAAATGTGAACTTATTTACCTCCAGAACTCCCAGGTGTCGATAATCTCCTTGCACCCCTAAGCTGCCCAAAGCCTGCAAGCTATAATTCATAGTGTGGATTGCTAAAATTCTCCTTGGAAAGTCAACACTTCCCGAGGAAGCTGCCACCTCTGACTTCAGGGAAGGGAAGAAGGAGTTTATCTTCAGTGACCTTCCTTTATACCTTCCTCCCTCTGCCCCACAGAAAGAAAGAGATGCATATTATCAAAGTCAAGAACCTACCTCACCCATTCTCCCCAACCTTGCAAGACTACAGATAGAAGTGGAATGCTTGCTGCAGTGAATGACCTATAGGCTGTCAACTGCAAGATAAGTATTCAAGTGTCTTTTTTCTTTCTTGCTATTGTTTCTAACATATTTATAAGATGATTTCTTTGTTGCTTTGTATGTCCCTCCCCCATGGTATAACCCTTGCTTTTATTGTATTTGATGTTGGTATAATTTGTGGAAGGGAAGGGCAAAAACAAACTGTTTAAATAGGGATACAGGTGGACCCATTGCAACAATGAGATGTATAAGTCGTTATGTTGAAAAACGAACTTTACAACTTTGCAGGGGGGGGGGCGGGGGAAGGGAGGGGGGACACATATAGGAAGGGATGGGAAGAGGAAACAAAGGAGGAGGCAACAATGCTTGATAAGAAATGTATTCATTACCTTGCCCATGTAATTGTAACCCTTCTGTACAGTATTTTCACAATAAAAATTAAAAAAAAAATAAACATGCCTGCTGGTGGGGAAGAACATTTGCAGATGTGCCTTGGGAGCTGAGAACTTAAGACAAGAGAATTCTTTACCAAAGCGAGTACACTCTGAGGGCCAGTGTGCTCACCCACTTCCCATCCATACAACATGGTGCATGCAATGTCAGAGACACTGCATTCTGCCTAAGAGAGGACTAGATGAGAACTAGAATATGAAAGTCTGGCCCCACTAAATCTGACCTGGCACTTCACATGCTACAGAGCTCATGCCCGGCAGAGGGGAAAATACCTAGGAACAGGCAATGACAGAGACCAACCTCACATGAACAAGATGGGTCCAGAGGCTTGGAACACTGAAAAGACTGACCTGGAAGGAGAAAGCACCCCCCATTCTAGAGAGAGCCTTTAAGAAGTTGGCAGGAGGGATGAAAATCATACTTTTAGCCACTAAGGTCTTTCGTCACTCAGCAGGGATAGGTAGCTGTGAAGTTGGGGTGTGCTGATAATTAGGTGCTTTCACATGGTAGTGCGGAAAGATTGTTCCTTTCAAACTGATTATTTTTCCATTTGCTTTGTTTTCAAACTACACAGGTAGTATCAGTATGAAGTGAATGACAGATGGATAATATGAAAATCATAGAGGGCAAATGAATCATTCCCGCCACATCAAACCCTGGAACCTTGAAATTCTTGTTTCAGTAATACCCTGTTGTTTCTTCATACAAATATCAAATCACAAGTAGGAAGCAGGAGTTGGTTTGTTTTTTACAGGAAGCAGAGCCTATGCCATAGCCTCATGCTCCTGTGACACACTTTTTTTCCTTTTCACTGTGACCATGAATATCCCTCAACACTGGTATTTATAGATCTAATTCAGTGTCATTCCCAGGTAAGTCTAATATAGGTAATATCACTGAGAGTATCTTTGAGAGCCCAACTGTATTCACTACTAGGACCTGATAATTTAGGTATTCAGGTGTGTCATTGATAGAAGGCATGCCTCCACACTCCGGGGCCCTTCATTTATTTTCTGCTTAGTGTTTTCTCCATTTGAGAGTGATTTTCCATTTTTCTTATAAAAATTAAAACCTGAATGGCCCTCTTTGTTCTTCACTTATAAGATATTCTTTCACTGTCTGTTCTAAGTGACTGATTAGGACCAATGTACAACTTTTCTTCATCACGCCTGAACTATATAAAGACAAAGTTCCAGTTGGAATAGTTCCTCTCAAAGAGTGACATTCCAACTGGATTCCAGAAGCCAGACAGACAGAAAAGCCGGAAGTGGCTCTGTGGCTCAAAGAGTGCTAGCCTTGAACAAAAAGAGCTCAAGAACAGTGCCCAGTCCCAGGGTTCAAGCCTTAGGACCATCAGAAAAAAAAATCATATAGTTCTTTGAAATATGTGCAATCTATAAATATATATTCAGTGGAAGTTATAATTCACAGTGTCTAACAGTCATGATTATCTACTTTCAAATGGTATGACCACTCTCTCTTCTGCTGCTTCTGTTTCTGCTTCTTATTTGGGGGAGGAGCTGTAGTAAAGTCTGAACTCTGGGCCTCAAGGCTGGTAGCTCTACCACTTAAACTACTTCAGATTTTTTTTATTTTTTTAAATTTTTTATTGTAAAGATTCTATACAGTTACATGAGCAAGGTAATGAGTACACTTCCTATTGAGCATTGTTACCCCCAGATTTTCTTTTTTTTGGGTCAGTCATGGGGCTTGAACTTTGGGCCTGGATACTGTTCCTGAGCTCTTCAGCTCGAGCTCTCTATCACTTGAGCCACAATGCCACTTTTGGTTTTCCGGTGGTTATGAGTCTCCTGGACTTTCCTGACAGAGTTGGCTTTGAATCATGATCCTCAGATCTCAGCCTCCTGAGTAGCGAGGATTACAGGCATGAGACACCCATGCCTAGCATCTTCCAGCTTTTTGACCTTTAATTGTAGATAAGAATCTCATGGAATTTCCTCCCCAGGCTGGGCTTCAAATCATGTTCCTCAAATGTCATTCTCCTAGGCAGTTAGGATTTCAGGCATGAGTCACAGGTTCCCTTCTTTCCTTCCTTCCCTCCCCTCCCCTCCCCTCCCCTGCTTTCCTCTCTCTCTCTCTCTTTCTTTCTTTCTTTCTCTCTCTCTCTTTTTCCCTCCATTCCTCCCTCCCTCCCTCTCTTCCTCCCTCCCTTCCTTTCTTCCTTTCTTTCTTTCTTTCTTCTTTCTTTCTTTCTTTCTTTCTTTCTTCCTTTCTTTATCTTTCTTTTCTTCTTTCTTTCTTTCTTTCTTTCTTTCTTTCTTCCTTCCTTCCTTCCTTTCTTTCATCCTTTCTTCCTTATTTTTTGTCTGTGCTTGTCCTGAGGCTTGAACTCAGGCCTGGGCAATATCCCTTAGCATTTTTGCTCAAGGCTTTCTCTTTACCGCTTAAGTGACAGCTCCATTTCTGGCTTTGTTTGTTGTTTGTGTGTGATTGGAGATTAATGTCCCATAGACTTTCTTGCCTAGACTGGCTTCAAACCATGATCCTCAGATCTCAGTCACTTGAGTAGCTAAAATTACAGGCACAAGCCACTGGTTCCTAGCTCCTGCTATATTTTTAAAGTCATTAAAATGTGCCAGGCACCTGTGGGTCTTGTTTGGAATCCCAGTTACTCAATAGGCTGAGACCTGGAGGATCTCCATTGGAAGTCAGCTTAAGCAGAAAAGTCTTTGATTCTCCTTCTCTAGTTAACCAGCAAAATGACAAATTGAGGTGTGGCTCAATTGATACAGAACAAGCCATGAGCCAAACAAGAGGCCCTGAATTCAAACCCAATTTGACCACAAAAATAGTCATAAGAATAATCATTGTTTATTTCTTAACTTGAACTTGTATTGCCATTTTATGTACTCATCAGGATATATTTTATGCTTGAAAATCATTTATTGATATTCTATCATATTTATATGCAACAGAAATACATAGAATGAAACAAATTTATGTTATGTGTATGATCATAAACTCTCAATAATAACATTTGCTTTCAAAATGAGTTATCATTACAAATATAAAATTGATTAAACAACATAAATACATTGCATATTTGAGTAGTACTTAAAAAGTCAGCTTTTACTATATAATTCCTAGTTATATGGATATGCCATTTTTTAAATCCCATGAATAAAAATATCACTTACTGCTAGAAACTGATAGCGATTAGGATCAATTCTATTTCTATTTCTTTTTTTAGAGAAACCTTGTTCACATAAGCATGAAGAAGGAAATAAAAATATCTGTATGGCAATGAAGCTCAAGTCTTTGAATTCCTTCCACTATATATGCCAAAAATCACATAGTAATCTAGCTCCAAAAATTATCTTAATGATCTCACAGCTGACAATTGAATTAGTTCCTCTTTCAGTTTCTTTTAAGGCAATGAGTTGGAAAATACTTGACTGGCAAAGGGATTTGTAACCTAGTATTGCATTCATTCAGTTCTCCAGTATTCAGAAAGACATTGATAACATTTCACCAGGTTTTATCAAATGACTGCTAAAGATAAGTTATTCTTTCACTGGAAGCTCTGTGTTTAACCCAATGAATTCACAGAAGTTTAGAAAGTCAAAATACTATGTACTTTAGTGTAATAAGCCATACTGTCCTTTGTTTAACAAAAAAGAAGGAGAAAGGAAGGAAGGAACTAAAGAAAGAAAACTTCTTTGTATCAAAGTTTACATTCATGGTGGAGAACTTGCCTGGGTTTACCATATCTTTTGTTACCAATTCAGTAATGGAACATCGCTTCTAGTTCAATTTTCTCTTCAGAGAAAATTGTCATCTTGTTAGTGACAATCAGAAGATGAGGATGGTGAAAGAAGGATCAGGGTGATGAAAGTGTTAAAGCAAAGGAAATGACGGACAATTATGAATGGGATAGGTGAGAAGGGGAGGTAGGATTATAAGCTCCTCTTTAGGCACTTCCCTGAGCATTTGGTTTTAGGAAATGAGCAATCTGGAAATCATGTCCTAATAAACTGTCTTTGTACCACAGCAACAACGGCAGGTTGATCAAGATGCATTGTATTCACAAATTGATGTGTTGATTATATATATAGAATGCATAAAAATGTATATATAATATATTCCAAAGTTCTGTATAATATATAATGAAGTTATTACATATAAAAACTTATGTATAATTAATGCAATATGTAATTATATAACAAATATATTTTATTATATATCATTAATATATTACACATGATATATGACATATAATTATTATTGAATTTTATATGTTATACAATTATATGTTATATATAACTTTGGAATGTATCTGTTGATACATATTACACGTTATATAATCTAATACATATGCCTTATATATGTCTGTGTGCCTGTATGTATGTGTAGCAGGTTGAGTTTACGTGAAACATGTCCATTACAGAACAATAACTTTGAAAGATATCAGTCCGGATCAACCCTGTTGGACCAAAACCCATGGAATACTCTGGCCACACAGCCCTTGCAAAACCAATATGCACCTTGGCCAAATGTATCCCAAGCTGATGGCTAGGGCCTAATTCACTTGCTCTTCTATCTGGGCCTCACTGGTGGATGGGTAGTGCAAACAGAAAGGAGTAATTGTTTAAAGAACATCTCTCTGATAGGGCAGAGCTGCTTTATAAAGTTTGTAGTTCCCAGAACCTTCATCAACAAAGAAACACAGTAGAAGGATGATGGTGGTTGAGGAGAGGTACTTTCGTCACGATGTTTCACAGCTTCTGGCTTTCTTCTCTCACCATAGGGCTCTTCCACCTGTCCTCTGAACAGCAGGACACAGAAGTTAGAGAAGGACTTTAAAAGTCTGGCTTAAGTGTTCTTCCAAGCTAAGGCTCCCTCCCTGCTGCTTGTGGCAATGTCCTGGACCCTTTTTATAACAAGAAGCATGCGGGGGAGCATTTTTGAAGTTAAATAAGAGCAAGCCAAGAGGCAAGTTGAAGAAGGTTAATGACAACTTTCTGATCTCTTGAAAACTCTCTGACATTTAAAATCCTTACATTCCAAGCCAATCCTACAGACTTCTCCTTGATAAAATAGAATTCATTAAAAGGTATTACAAATAACTTTTTAAAATTACATATTGCTTGAACTGCCTCAGGAATGGTTGTAAGAACTTTGCATATATTAAACCATTCACTCTGCATAACTATTCTTTGAGAAATACTGTAGATGAACTGCATATTACAGAAGAGAACGATGAAGCATTCAGAGATCAGTGACTGTTGTAAAATTACATCAAGCACAGAGTTCCTGAGTTTGTTTACTTATAGTTCCAGTTTGGTTTGGTTTGAGCTCCTATGCTGGAGCTTGAATTCAAGGCTGTGCGCTATCTCATCTGTGTTTTTTTGTTTTGTTTTATTTTTTCTCAGGCTACCATTTGAGCCCCACCTCTACTCTTGGCGTTTTTTTTTCTGGTTAATCAGAGATATGAAACGCATTGTATTCATAAACTGCATTATATTCATAAACTGCTTCATTAAATGGCAACAAATTTCATACATTTCCTACAAAATTAAGAAAAGCTAAGAAAAGGGTAGGTTTTGAAGGATGGTTGAAAATGTTGAGAGAAGTAACATTGATCAAACTCATAAGCTGCTCTATTGAATGGTAACTCCTTTGTACAAATACTTAGAGATAATTTAAATATTTTTTTAATTGGAGATATAAATCTTTCAGATTTGTCTGCTCCAGATGGCTTTGAACTGCGATTCTCAGACCTCAGTTTCCCAATCAGCTAGAATGAAAGTACCTGGCTCAGAGTTCCTGAATGTAAAATCTAAGAGAATCTAAGCGGTAAGACTAACACAATTTGTCTGGCTTTATTCCATCAACATTTTCTTAGACTTATAATGCCTATTTCATTTTCTTAAAAAAAATGACAAAATAACCTAAGGTAAAAAGGGAAAACTATGTAGAAGTGACTTTGACACAACTTTAAACCATATGTGAGGACAGAAGGTGGAAATTAGAATCAAGAAGAGCGAAGAAATGCCCAGAAGATGTTGGAGGGTACAGATCTTTCTGGAATTGGTCTGACAACAATTAGATTTAAATGTCAGATGCAGGCTTGGAGCTGCAGTTACACTGGTACAGAGGGAAGGGGGGTCCTTTTGTTGTTTCAAGCTACTAAGGAAGACAGAGGTGGTTGCTGGGTCAGTGATGGATTTACAAATGAAGGAGAAATCTCACTGAGCTCACTGTGTAGTAAGAATGGAGATGAGACAGGATAGAGCAGGATTTAGTAATCAAATAGCACACACTGATTTTTTTTTTCTGGTCTTGGGGCTTGAACTCTGGGCTTGGGCCTAGGCCTGTCTCTGAACCTCTTTGAGCTCAAGGCTAGTACTCTACCACTTAAGCCACAGCACCTCTTCCGGCTTTTACTGATCAGTTGGAAATAAGAGTCTCATGAATTTTATGCTAACCATGATCTTCAAATCTCAGCCTTCTGAGTAGCTAGGATGATAGGCATGAACCTAGCTAGCATACACTGATTTAAAAGTACAAGTTGGGCTGGATGCTGCTAGCTCAGACCTGTAATCCTAGCCATTCAGGAAGCTGAGATCTAAGTATCATGCTTTGATGTCTACCAAGATAGACAAATCTTAGAGATTTTTATCTTCAACTGATCAGCAAAAAGCAGCAAGTGGAGAAGTGGCTCAAATTGTAGAGTGTCAGCGTTGAGCAAAAAAACCAAGCAAAAATAGTACAAGTTTGAGCCCCAAATTGGAAAAAATTCAAGTTGGGATATAATTTTAATGAACCATCAAAGCATCATCTGTTGTAATTAATTAATTTGAACTTTAATTATATATATGATACATACATATGTATATATACATGTGTATATAACATATATGCACAACTTACATCTCTAGAATTTAGGGACATATCATTGTATATGTTTAAGGTATTTATACATAATTTTATAATTCTTGATGCACAAACTTCTAAAAAAGTTAATTTTATCACCAGAATGGTGAAAATCTTGTATTTCTCCCCATTGTTGGCCTCTGCCTTTAAACAGGTCATCAATGGAGTGATTCCCCAATTTAAGAAATGCTGGTAAAGTTGTGTGCTGGTGGTCTCACCTATGATCCTATCTACTTGGAGACTGAGAACTGGAAGACAGAGATTCAAAACCAACCCCGTCAGAAAAATCTGTGTGACTCCATCAACACTGGACCAGCAAAAAGTAGTACTGGAGGCATGGGTCAAATGCTAACTGTGAGCAAGCAAGCCAAATTCAGTAAGCCCCTGAGTTCAAACCCATCATGGGCAAAACAAAAAAGATGAAAAAGGAAGAATTGCTAATAAAGATGATGGGTTAAATATTAAAGCTCTTAATGCACTCCTCTGAATGTCTTTTGTTAATATACCTTCCAACATCAGCTTCTCCTCCCCTTTGGTTTGTCTTGCGATTTTCTTTTTTCATAAATTGAGAGCTAAGTGAATTTTGGTTAAGAAAAACCTTAATACATCAAACCTTACTATATTTCTTGATATAAATATATCAAAATATGTTAATAATGCAGCTCAAAAAATGGGAAGAAGATCTTGCTTTAGAAACTCAGAGAGCAATAATAAATTAATTTTTTAGATGCAAGGAGAACAGGGAAGCCAAAATGAAATATTTTTAGATCAAGTCCCAAGGCATTCTAAATTGCAAAGCTGTTCCCTTGGGAGGCTTTAACTCCTCGGTTATTTCCTGAGTTACAAATAGAGCCAACTTGAGAGCATCAACAAGACCCTAAATTATGAAAAGGAAAACTTTATGATTCAGATAGTAGGAAATTCAACCACAGTCATAACTCTGCTAAAGCTAATATTTGCTGATAAGATATTGGTAGGGAATATATCTGAGAGCTACTGCAGATGGCTAGCAAGGGGGAAGAGCGGCTTTGAGAAGGTGCAGCAGAAGAATATTCCAATAAGGCTAAGGCAGGATGTTGACTTTCAAGCTTGGCTTCTGTGTGCTATCTGTAGCTCATTTTGTGCTATATTAGTATACAGAGGATGCATGCTTGTTTGTGTTGAAAGAATGGGATATATTCAGAAAAAGTAGACACAGATTCATGCAGGGTGAGGGGCCTGAAAAGAAGAGAATAGCTGACACTCAACGAGGAAGTGAATTCAGTGCCAACTGAGTCACAAATTCATTTACCCAGTGATGATCTATGTTGTCTATCATGCCCCAATTCGGGCAAGGAGAATTTCTCAATCCCACAAGCACAAGGGGCCTTGATGAGAATGAAAGGGACATCTCCACACTCAGCACAGCCCTGTGAGGTGTAGGAAGAAGGCAGTTCAGATCATGGGAGACAGTGAAGGAAACTAAAGGGACTTGTACAGGAAGATAGCTCCACCAAGAGGTAGATGTCACTTTTATAAAAGGGAGGTTAACATGCCTGACAGTGGCAGGAAAGAGGAAATCTAATTCTTGCCTGCTAGCAGAGGTAAAGCACAGGATAGCCAATCATAATTATGCAAAAAAAAAAAAGCTAGGCAGGTAGGCAGAGAAATATTGCTGAAAAAAACCACACAAAATAAATGAGCTAGTTTATTTTCAATCTTCAAGCCATTCTGTAAATCTAGGGAATGTCTGAGAACATTTTGCTAGTTTTCTACAGAGGCAGAATCAAGTCGAAAACAAAAATAGCAATGAAAGCCATCAGAAGATTCAAGGCCATACTTCAAGGTTCTTATGGGTCTTATGTTATTAGACAAATAACAGAAGAACAGAACAATAAAAGACATCACATTCATAGACAGAATAAGTATAAATCTACAGTCTCCATTTAACAAGCAGTTACTAAGCACCTACTAAGAGCCAGGTACTCTGTGGGCTTCAGGGATAAGATGTTGAACAGATAGACACTGTACCTCTACCTTTGGCTTGATAGGAGCAACCATGCATTAAGCAAAGTGACACATCACTGGTATTTGATGAGAAATTGATCGTAGATGACTGCCATACTGGCTTGTACAGATGGCTAAGGCCAGCCTACTCAAATGCAGTCTAGTAATAGGCATTTCCAGAGAAGTAGAAACCTACAGCTAACAAGTAAGAAAGAATTCAGGGACACACTGTGAATACAGAAAGAAGTTGGGAATGCATGAAAGACAATTGTGCAGGCTCTGGGATACAGATTGGCTTTTACTATGAAGAACATAGTGAAAGCCAGCCTGGCCTAATCAAGGTGAATGATGGCACAGGTAAGCCCTATAAAGCAGTGACAGACATATGTCATTAAGAAGTTGGCTTTTTCCCCTAGATGTAATGAAGGGATCCTTAGAATAGATTTAAGTAGAGGCATGTTCTGATCTGGCTTATACTTTTGAGGAACAGTGTACTGGATTTTCTTTGGAGAATGGACAGTGGCAGCATCAGAGCCAGGATGGAGTGGTGAGCAGATTATTGTGTCCTTCAGCCCGAAGAGGGCTGTCATATATCAAAAAAGACTCTGAGAGTGTGCCGTGGAGGAAGGGTAACCACTGAGAGAGGAAGGAGGCATTAATGACAGTTTCAAAGCTGACATTTTCAACAATTTTGGTAACTAAACGGGGAAAAAATGAGGTATCTTTTTTGTTGTTGATGTTGGATTCTTTTTTGATTGTTCTTTGTTTTATGGCAGAAAGACTCACTAATATATTTGCATATATTTACTGATATCCATCGGATGCTATGATATTTCAAATTTTTATTTTTATTATTTTTCATATCTTTATTGTAAAGGTGCTAAATGGGAAGGGCACAGTTACATAAGTAATGTAATGAGTACATTTCTTTTAAATACACCCTCATTTTCTCCCTCTTAACCCACCCTACTCCCTGCCCTCCCAAGTTGTAAAGTGCATTTCCAACATAGTGTCTAGTGAGTATCATTGTTTTTTTTTTGAGGCCACAAACATTAGCAGTAATTTATTCTGTTGTAATGAACCTTGATATATAATAAATTTATTTTGTGTTTGATGAAGCATAATATATACTAAAGAATCAGAACTATTAGCAATTAGGAAAAAAAGTTAAAAAATTTACAACGTAATCTAACATCTTAAATATTCTTTAAGTATTAATATACCCCGTAAAACTTTGAAATAGTATGCTAAAAACCTGTCTTGATATCATCTAAGAAAGCCTTAAGTAAAAAATCTGTCTACCTCTGACACCCCCATTTCACTAACCCAGCAGGACATTAACTCCACCTGTACAGGCACTAACAGCAGTTGAATATAGCAGTTTTATCACATAGAGAAAAGTATATTTTTTTCTAAGTAGTAAAATCAATGTTTATTTCTTCCTTGCTACTGAAAAATATCAGAAGCATCTATTCCCTTGGTTTTCAAAACATAAAAAGTATCCTTTTTAATTCAGCTATGATGAATCCATGACCTCACTTTGCTTCCATAATGTCTGCTGTTCTAGAAAGCTATGAAAGTGAATCACTTTTCATACTGTCAAACTGATACCATTTCTAAACCTCCACAATTCAATGTGGGAAGTACAAACTTACAGAAAAGTGGAATCAGTTCACTAGCACCCAATTTTCCACTTTCAGTCATAGTGAGTATCATTGTTGCATTGGCTCATCTGTTGTCCTACTGTTTCTGTGATTCCCTTTCCCTTCCACAGATCAGATAAACTTATATACAAGATAAAGGACACAGAAAACTAATATAGAAAAAATAGCAATAACTGCATTCAGCATATAATAAGAACCTCTTGGAGTTCATTTTTATACACTTCATTATATCTGGTCCTATGTACTTAACAATTGGGCTACTGTGATCCACTTTTAAGAATATCATTGACATATGCTAGTAATTACAAATAAGGGAAAACGTGAAACCTATGTTTCATTGGGACTGGCTTGCTTCACTTAATATACTTTTTCCCAAGTCTTTCCATTTCCTTATGAATGAGGCAATGCCATTATTTCTGATAGAAGAATAGAACTTGAATATATATGCATAGAAAACTTAAGTTAGATCCTTATATATCATCCTGCACCAGAATCAATTCCAAATAGATCAAAGACCTTGAGGTAAAAGCAGAAAACCTGAAAATATTGCAGGAACGAATTGGGCAAACACTAGAGCTCCTTGGCTCAAGTCAAAATTTCTTGATAAACAAATCAAAGAAAGGTTGGGCAAATGGGATTGCAATAAACTGCAGAGCTTCTGCAGCTAGCAAGATAAATAGAAAGCCCACAGGTTGGGAGAAGATCTTCACTAGCCATACAACAGACAAGGGCCTCATTTCTAAAATATACATAGAGTTCAAAAAATTAAATCCCCCCCAAAACAAATTCCCAAAGAAACAACCACCCCATTAACAAGTGGGTTAAAGTGGGTTAGAGATTTCTCTAAAGAGGAAATAAAAATGGCCAATAGATATATGAAGAAATGCTCAACATCTTTGGCCATGAAAGAAATGTAAATCAAAACAGCATTGAGAGTCCACCTCACTCCAGTTGGAATGGCCATTATCAAGAAATATAATAACAACAGATGCTGGCATGTATGTGGCCAAAAGTAATGCTACTACACTGTTGGTGGGAGTGTAAACTTATTTAGCCACTCTGGAAAGCAGTATGGAGGTTCCTCAAAACACTAAACATAGAGCTCCCCTATGACCCAGTAATCCCACTCCTGGGCATTTACTTAAATAACTACAAACAAGGCCATACTAAAGCTACCAGTACAACCATGTTCATTATAGTATTATTTACCATAGCTAAGATAACGAACCAACCCAGATGACCCTCAGTAGATGAATGGATCAAGAAGATATGGGGGTGGGGGGAGATCGGAAGATGGAAGGAAGAAGGAGGCGTTAACAAGTTCAACAAGAAATGTACTCATTACCTTATTTATGTAATTGTACACCTCGGTATATCACCTTGACAATATTTTTAAAAGAAGATATATTGTATATATACAAATTTTTATGAGCCCACAATTAACATCTGTATTTTGATAATTTCATAATTCACCAAGTCTGGTAATGACCAAATGTCTGCATTTCTGGAAAGCTCTTAAATAATGCCAATGTGCTGAGGATGTAACACACTTTGAATAACCTAACTTTAGGCACTAAAGCTGTGGCTGTCTGAGACAAGTATCCAATCTTCCCACATTCCACTATGTGAGCATATGTACTGATGAGAATGATCTCAGGGATGGGAGCCAGCAATAATGCAGGAGAGAGTAAAGGAAAATGGCAAAATACAGGCAGAAGCACTGGATCTGACACACATGAGGAAGGGTGCTTAATCTTCACACTGTATATAAATGAGAAAAACAATGTAGAAATATGGTTGGCCTTGTATAGCTATGGGAAAGCAAAGAGACCACTGAGGTTATCTATTTTCTCCAGAGTAGATGGCCAAGTTGTCAGTCAGAATGCAAATGGAAGACTAGGAAGGAATGGACAGGGGAATGCAAGAAAAGAAAATGAAATGACTATTGCAGAAGAGAGCAAAATAGCCAGAGATCTGTATCAGGGTTTACAGACTGTGTTGAGGCCCCTTTGTGGTTGGTGGTCAGCTATGAGAAGGGCTTCCAGGTACACTCAGTGGCAGGCATTGAGAAGGTGGGGGATTGGGTTCATCCAGTGTTGGGTAAATCACTGAGCAAGATAGAAGAAGCCTAGGATTAAGGGAATCAAAAGTTGTTGAGTAAGATAAATGAAGATAACAGGCAGGTAGGTAGAGAGCACATGGTAGACATAGAGCACAGGAATTCCATGAGAAAGTGAGCTTGAGTGAAAGAGATTATCCATAACCCAAGTAGAAATGTATGTTGACTGTATTATAGTTGTCATTGTCAATCATCTGAGAAGCCAGACAGATCATCTAGAGGAATCATTTATGTGTGTGTACATGCAAATGGGTGAGTGTGTGCTCACATGTGTACCACTATTGGAGCATGAACTCAGCACGTCACACTGGCTCTTGGCTTTTTCACTTAAAGCTGGTGCTCTACCACTTGATCAACACTTCCCTTTCTAGCTTTATTTGCTGCTTAGAGATAAGAATCTCACAGACTTTTCTACCCTTGTTGCCTTCCAACTGTTGTCCTCAGCTCTCAACGACCTGAGTAGCTAGGATCACAGATATGAGCCACCAGTGGCACTCAAGTCATCTGGTGGGATTTTAACAATATTGGGAATGATGTTGGCTATGATATGAGCTTCTAGATATAAAATATTGAGGCAGGAAGTACACTGTGCCTGGAAATAAGCAGAGTAAATGGCTCTATTACCACTGTGACAGAACACCAATACTGCACTTGCTTCTGTGTTCCAGGAATACATTCCAGTTTAACCCAGTGATACCGAACCATTTTCTGAGAACTTGTGAAGTCTTATTCTATATTTTTAGATCCATAGAGAATGGATTTTGACCTAGCATTTTGGAGCCTAGTTTTAGAATGTATTCTTTCTGCTGACTAACAAAACATAAATATGAGATTGACATAGTACTTTTCAAGCCTGCTATAGAGTCTTGTCTATTTCCAATGACATTGTCTTTTCAGAAATACTCCTCTCTTCCATTCATTATTCAAACTATAGGCAGCTCTGTGGTGTGATTTTATTTCCATCTCAGGTTTACTTTTTCAGTTAAAGCCTGTGAGACAACTTTAATTTTGTATTTTTATCAGGCCTTTTCTACCAGTGTTTGACATGGTAGTTGATGGGCTGGCTTCTAGATTGATAGCCAGTGGTTTGTACAATGTTGTATTCCTAAAAAATACATAATTGGAAGATCAATCAATACAATTGTGTGCACTAGAAAAAAGAATCCAGTGGGCTCAATTGCTTGTCTAGTGGTGTCATTGTCTCAGACACTTTTGTTGTATGAACAGAACAACCCAGCAGGGGTGGGAATACTTGTTCTGAAAACCATATAAGCTCTTCAAAATCATATGATCTTGTCCTGCCAAAGCAACCACAAGAGGAACTTAAAATTCAGTAAGTCTAGGAAGATTTTTTCCTTAGCAAACTGCACATTAATACCAGCAAACACCACAAGCCAATTGGCCCTAGGTAGAAAAAAGAGTTCTCCACTTCTCTCAGAGAGACTATTCTTAGGCAGATTAAAAAAGTGTGCTGAAATCAGAAGGAATGTAACATCTCTGATAGTTGAGGAGAATAGATTTCTTTAAGAGACATTTGCTGCCCAGAGCTGCAGTGAACCACAGAAAAGTGAATATTATTCTATGGAGCCCTCCCAACCCAAGACAATGCCACAAGCTGATTGCATCTTTGAACATTTGAAGGGCAAGCACAGATTTCTACAAGGGGTTTCTCTACCAAAGACTCACTAGGCAAATGTGTACAATGGCATCTTTCTTTTTAGTCATAATCTGGCTTTGGGCACCTCCTTTTGTACACCCTCAGAAAGCCTGGAATGCAAGTGCCCCACTATGAAGCAAAACCATTTCAGGACCAAGCTTCCAGTGGCTCACATCTGTAATACTAGGAGCTTAGGAGGTTAAGATCTGAGGATCACAGTGTGAAGCTAGTACATGCAGGAAAGCCTGTGAGATTATTATCTCCAATTAATCAACCAAAATAGCCAGAAATGAAGGTATTGCTCAAGTGGTAGAGCACCTTGAATGAAAAATCCAAACAACAGTGTGAGGACTTGAGTTCAATCCCCAATATTGGTGCTTGTAGGTAAACACACACACACACACACACACACACACACACACACACACACACACACACAGGGCCATTTTAGAAGCAATTAGCCCTGAGGTAAATAAGATAAAAGAATCTTTTAGATAAGAGTGATCAAAGTCAGTCCTTTCCAGGAATCAACTGCATTCTCCTTGGCCTTTGCTTCTGTTTAGGGTATTTAATGCCACTGGAAGGGGTGGTGGTAGGCAGGTAAGTATTTGCCTCTCCCTTGCCTAATTGTCTTCTTACAGCTGCTTTTGGCTTATGAGACAACCTTAAGAAACCACCTAGAATAACGCATTCACAGTGTTTTTTTGCCACCTGACTCCTTCCTTCCTCCAACACTGAACAGTTTTATAATGCAGCTTCTTGATTTCTTCCTTACACATGGCAAAGAAGTGAGCAAGATGAAATTAAAACTGTTTCAAAGAACACACCATTTTAATCTCATTCAATAGATTATCCTGACATATTTACTCTCAACCATTTCTGTCTTTGAATCATCCATAGAAAAGTATAAATTAAAATTGCAAATTAAAAGCAGAGGGTCTGGGGAGCTCCATATCTTTTTGAAGAATGGTGTAAGTCAGCCACAGGCTCCCCAAGTGAGCATCAGGGGAGTAAAGGCTCCAGTTCTGCAGAAATTACAGCCCATGGATTTCCCTCCAAACACCTTCCCACATATAATGTATGGGAACCCAGAATCTCAGAGACTGGATAAACCTCAAAGGTCATTCCTCTTTCTCCATCACTGTGCATAAAAAAACACTCTCTCCTTTTCAGCTCAGGCAAAACTTATCCAGAACTTCTAAAGGGCTGATGTATTTACGAAACCAGCCAGCATACTGAAATTGATTAGCTTGTATTCTATCTGCAGGGATTTTGTGCAACACACAGGTTAAGAGAATAAGTATTTTATAAGTATATGAGTTCTACTACCCTATATGACCAAGCCATACCATTCTTGGGCATTTATTCAAAAGACTGCAAGGATACAATAAAGACACTTGTACACCCATGTGCCTTGCTGCACTATTCACCATAGTTAAATTATGGCAACTACACAGTGCCCTACAAAGGATAAGTGATCTGAAAAATTTGGGACACACACACACACACATAGTGGAATTTTACTCATCTTTCAGAAAGAAAAATACTGTGGTACTCATAGGGAAATGGATAACCCTGGAAAAATTATTCAGAGAAACAAAGGATGCATGTTTTCTCTCATAAATGGAAGTTCAATCTAAATTATAAAACTATATGAAAATATAAAAAGGGTCCATATGCATACATACATAAGCAAAGTGGCTGGGGTGTGGCAAATGCAGAATGAGGGAAGGCAGAGGAAGCTAAATGAATAGAGCTATAATGTGTAAAAACTAAGGGGAAACAATGATGCAAAGGTTGACATTGATTAAGATGAATTATACTCATAAACTGATATGTTGAATTAGAACCTTTTTGGGTAACTAGTATAGTAACATTTTTTAATGTAGTATATGAGTTCCAGCCACTTGTCTGTAATTTACTAACATTCTCGATTTTTCTGAGCCTTTAGCTTTCTCACTTCTAAGATGGAAAATAATTATCCAAAGATCACAGACTCTGGTGAATATTTAAATACATCATCCTTTTAAATATTATTGTTAGAGTTGTGGATCACAAATATTTACTATTACATTTCTGTATTGATTCAAAACTAAAAGTGATACCCCAAATAGTATGATGACTTTTTTTAATTTCCCCTGATGCTCATTTTCTAGCCTACACATAGGCATTTACAAAGTTGAAAAATCAAGTTGGACACCCATTATTTGAATCCTGGCCCACTGACAAGGCTGTCTTAAGTTTAGAAGAGACACTGTATGGGCTCCAGTCACTAAGCCTTAGTGTTCCACAAAGGGGTCATTCACTCATCCTGTGCCCTCCTGAATAGATCCCACAGCTGAAGAATGCCATATTTGAGTTTTAAAGGTAAATTTCTCATTAAAAAGACAGATGGGCCGGGACAGATTGGGGAGGGAGGCTGCAGATGAAGTCTTCACCATTTATTCAAGCACTTCTCCTGTAGACTGTCAACTTGCTGCCTGTTTAAAAATATATGTTATGTATTTTTAATAAGCCAATCATCTTTGCTGGAATCGTGGCTTATTTTATATAGTTTATGCAAAAATATCTCCCCTTAAAAAAATAAAATAGAAGGCAGCCAGCAAACCTCATTCCTTGTGCCACAAAAGGACCAGGGAGAATTGTTCCCTAAGGGCAGTAAAGTCACAGGGTTAACTTTCGCAGATGTTTCCCACTCAGGCCTGGGAACTGCTGTAATTTAAGTCACCTCGATTTCTGCACCTCGCTGGCTAACTTGGGGGAGGAAGAGTGTCTACTCAGCTCTTGACTTCTCAGGGTTGCTGAGAATTGCCTGAACCAGAAGAACTGGAAGCAAGATCTCAGGCTGGATTTCTCCAACCTGCTCATGCCAGTCACATGTTGAGAGAGGAGGGTGTGGGGCCACTGTAAACCGTATGTGTCAAATGCCAAGAAGGGCTGAACTTGGGCAGAGCTCTTGCAAGAGGCCCTTTCCAGAGACACTTGATCACCTGAGGCTTTGAGAAACAATGGCAGAAAACCAATTTTTTTTCTCCCCTAAAATAAGTGCTGAATTTTCTTATCATGGATTAAAATAAATAAATGAATTGAAAAATGAAGAAGGAAAAGAGGGACAAAGGACAGAAAGAAGGAGCTAGGGAGGGGGAGGAAGAGAAGGAAGGAAGAAGAAAGAAAGAAAGAAAGAGAGAGAGAGAAAGAAAAAGAAAGAAAGAAAGAAAAAAAGAAAGGAAGGGAGGGAGGAAAGTGGGTGCGTTGTAAAAGAGGGAAGCAGAAAGGAGAGTGGCTACCAAGAAAGAAGAGGAGGAAAAAAAATGTTTAAATGGACTGAAAATACAGAATTTACACTTCACAGCTGATGCACCATCCTAATTATGTTCTACTCAGGTGAATATTGAGAATAATTATGCACAACCCAAACACACAGTGACTACAGATTCCTGCTCTTTCTGGAAAATTCTTGTGTAGCACTTCTGTACTTGGCACCCCAAAGGTGGACTATTCTGAGACCCTGACCTCACTGGCTCTTCCACTGGTCCATCTGTGCCTTCCTCACTCACACCTCACATAGCATGAGCCCTACTGAGGCCATATATCCCAAGAGAAGAGGCTCCCTCTATTCAAATTAACCACTGTGGGAAAGCAAAGCAGAGTCTGGTTAAGTTAAGCCCTAGGGGATTCCAGCCGAGTGGAGAATTACTCCTGTCTCAGTTCATTATAATGAATAATAAAGAGATACTTCCACGTGCTTTGCAGTAAATTATTCATCCGGTGCACTGAAGAATCAGAGCAGTAATACATAAGGGAGACAACCTTCATGTCTGGGTTCAGATAAATACCCAGGCAGAAGCATTGCCAAATACCCTCTCTTCCTCTCATTAAAGGACAAAGGTCAGGAACTCTAGAAAGAAGAAGCTTACAGCAGACAGATCTTCCTTCTCCTTCCTTGCTCTCTGTGTGCCAGCCCTCTGCGATGTTGAGGCTGTTTGTAAGGTATTTGACATCTTAGTGTCGCTCCAAAGTCGCTTGGAGCAACCTGAGTTCTCAGGTGGGACCTTGGTTTGTTTTCTTTGGCAATATGAGGGGGTAATTAGGAAGGAAAGTCTCTCCCATGACTTTCCACCATTCCTTCCTACCCTAGCTCCATGGATTCCTAAAGGACACACATTTGTATCTTGGTTCTCTTCTGCTATCTCTTAACTGATTCTACTGTCATTCTTAATTTATTTACACTGACAATAGGAGATTTGGAAAAAACCCTTACTGAAACTTTTATCATCCCTTCCTTTCAGGGGTGAATGGATATGGGGAATGAGGTATTTGGGAATCATAAACCTTATCCCCCTATGAGGTAAAAGACTTCATTCTTCCTAGGCCTTCAAGAATATGTCTTGATTGCCATTTGTCCTAGGAGTTCTCTAAATCACTGATGGTTATTATAAATAAGGGTAGTGTTATGAGGCTTAAATGGTATAGTTTGCCTAAAATGCTTGACTCAAATGGTGCTTAGTCATCATTTGGCACCACTCCCTGGAAGCTGAGGTCTTCCTTGTTGACACTATGGATGTCTGGTTGTTCAGTTCTCATTTTATTCTGGCCTTGAGGGATATGGGCAATGCTTAGAAAAGATGAGCAAAACCAAACAAATAAGAAAAGCGTGATGATGGTGGGGATGACAAAACAGTGGAGCATGTGACAAAAAACAGGTCAAGGAGAGGTCAATGTCCACAGTGCACTGGGTAACACATATAAGGTAATATCTCTCTTAGTATATTTAACACCCAGGAAAGAAACCAAGAATTCGACCAGGAGTTCTAGATGCAATCCTAGATGACCAAAAGGTAGGTACTGAGCTCATTAGTTAAATGTGGGATGATTAGCTGCATCTACCCTCCCACTGATGTTAGTAGGGAAAGGAGAAGAGGAACCGGATTTCAAGAGGGAAAGAACTTCTGAGAGTTTCAGGTAGAAGCACACTCCTCTTTAGTCTTTGGAATTAGAAAGTAGGCTTCTGACAAGACATCAGTAACCATTTAGGCCTACACGTCACCTTATGATGACTTGTCAAAATAGCAGTATGCTTTTAGAGGCAGAGTTGAGGACAGGACAAGAATTGACCAGCTAACTAGCCCCATGAGTTGAATGGATAGTAGTTTCTGTAGCTCTGTACTCGATCTAATCTCTTCTCTCCTTTCCCTTTTTTCCTCCCTGCATTTCAATTAGCAGTTTACCTTGAAGCTTCCTTTGTCTATGCTGCCCACAACTCTACACCTTTCCAATTGACCAGTATTATGAAAACCTACCTTGTGAGCTTATAGCCAGTTTATGAGCAAAGAGACTTCTTCAGTGTTAAGATACAGCAGGCAACCTCTGACTAAACTACACAATAAGTTAGGCCAGGAGGTTTTCCCTTGAAGGAATCTAATTAAGAACAAAGCAAATGTGCATTAACATTCCCCTCCAGGCATCTCATTTACCTCTGAAGATATTTTATTGTTGTAAATCCAAAACAGAAACCTTAGTGTTAGGGCAGAAAGGAGAACAGAAAGTGCAGAGGATGTGATTTTGCTGTGTGTAGAAGGGCAATGTAAGGAATGGAAATTCAAACCCCTCTGAAACAAGAAGCATTTGAAGTTTCTGTTCACCAGGCAAGGCGAACAGATGGTATGGGAGGGATCCTGGCCTCACCATTCAAGTTGGACATTTTGGCGGAGTGAATGGCCCCAATGAATAATCAAATATATTTTGTTCTATGTTTTTTTTTTAAAATAAAAAATAGGTCAGTTTTACTTTCTGATCTCTTCACAAAGAAGGAATGTTATACACAGTTCAACTATACACTCCAGAGACCCCAAATGGCGTAGCTCTTCTCTTCTGAATTGAATTTTAAATACTCCTTTGGTTACTTCAAAGAGCGACAATGGTTGCTTTTCCACAAAGATTTATTAAATTGTTAAGATCATAATATGTAGGTGATTCAGTGACTTATTGAAAGCAGTGGATTAAAGTGACAAGGAATTCATTCTAATATGGAATAGAGTTGTTGGATTTTTTCTTTCCTTTTTTTTATTTAAAGAACTCCTTACACCAATATAACTTCCATCTTTATTGCCCACCTGTTCCTAGTTCTAACCTCAATACATATTAAGTCCAGTGCTTCATCCATTACCATTCATTTAAGATGAAGAAAACTTTTAAGTTATCATTTTGAGGTTAAACATTTTCACTATCACTGTTTTTAAACAAGTTATGATAACATTTTCTTCTTCAATTAAGACGGTCCTTATCTGCAGTGAAAAAGTGTCTTCTATAGGATGGAAAGCCAGCCTTAAAAGGTAAAACACAAGAGGAAGCAAGTAGAAGTTATAATGTAGTAGTTTACTGTTGACCATGCTTATAATTGCAAGCACATATAAGTGTTTATTTCAATACTCTGCATATAGGAGAGAGTTTATCTCAACAATTTACACCCAAAAACCCCAAAACAAAACAAAACAAAAAGAAAAGCTTAGAGGTACATAGACATACTCATATACTCTCATATAAAATAGCTCTAATTAGACCTTTATCTCTCCCAACATAAACCTCAGTTGTATATTAAGTCCATAACTGAGTAAAGACACATAAACATTTGTACTCAACATTACATTTCTGGTTGTAGCCGGGGCAATTAGGCAGAAAATCTAGTTTGGAAAGAAGGAATTAAAACTATCTCTCTGAAGAAGTAACTTATACATAAGAAATTTGAAGGAATCTACCAAGGGGGTGGGGAGAGGAATCTATGTGAATAAGAAAGCAAGTCCATTAAGTTTGTGGAACAAAGGATTTGCACATAAATAAAAATTACAGCTGGGAACTGGAGGTTCATACCTCTAATCCAGGCTACTCAGGAAGCTGAGATCTGAGGATACCAGCTGGAAGTCAACTCAGACAAGAAGTCCATGAGACTCCTATCTCCAATTAACTACCAAAAGAGCCAGAAGTGGAACTATGGCTCAAATGACAGAGCACTAGCCTTGAGCCAAGAAGCTCAGGGCTAGTGTTCAAGCCCCAGGACAAGAACTGAAACAAAAACACCAAAAAGAAAAAATATTAACCAACAAACAATAACTAAACCAAACAAGCATTTTTATACATTAAACAATTGTGCTTCCATAAAAATCTGAAAATAAAATTAGGAAAATATTTCTATTTATAATAGCATTAATGAATAAAATGGTTTAAAGTAATATTGAAAAAGAGGGTAAAACTTACTCTGTAAAGGTAAATTTATTTAATGACATGAACTAAAAATGCCTATGTAGATAGATATTCAATGTTCAAGAATAAGAAAATTAAGCTAGATTCAGGCCTACAATATTAGATACTCAGGATACAGAGATCAGCAAGACTGTATAAAGAGGCCAGCTTGGACTATATGTTAATAAGACCCTATCTCATTAGATAAAGCTTGACATTGTGATGTTTGCCCATCCTCTCAACTATAGTGGAAAGCTAGAATAGGAAGACTGCAATCAGGATCTGCCTAGGCAAAAAACAAGACCCTTTATCAAAAATAATCAGAGCAAAAGGGGATGGAGACATGTCCCAAGTGGTAGACTTCCAGTGGAGTAAATGTAAAGTTCTCAGTACAAACCTAGGACTCCCAAAAACAAAACCAAAAACTAAGTAACACAAAATGATAGTACTCTGTTAACTGATCTACAGATTCAGTAAAATCCCCATCAAAAGTTCAACCAATTTCTTTGCAAAAGCTAATAAGCTGATCCTGAAATTCATATAGAAATTCAAAAGAATAAAAATAACCACACAAACTTAGAAAAGGAAAAGAGATGGAGGACTCACATTATTCAATTCAAAACAGTATTGAAGGTGGCAGATATTTACAAAATGTTTAATGTATAGATAGATAAATGGCATTAAATTAAGAGTTCAGCAATTATGTTTAGGCTGAACTGATTTTTTCAAATAATAGTACCAATGCAAGGAAATGGGGAAGAATAATTGAAATTGGGGAAAAAAACTGAAACAGAAGAAAGAAAATAATGACATGATCATTTACAAAGAAAATCTGAAGGATGTGATGAGAAAAATTCTTAGAACTAGTATGCAAATACAGCAAGGTTGCAGGATACCTAGTTATTGAACAAAAAATAAATCACTTTCTCACGTGCTCCCAGGAGCAAATACAAATTTAAATTATACTACAATTTATATTAGAGCCACCAACTGAAGTGCTTATCTATGATAACGAAATGCATACACGACTGATAGGATGACTGCAGCATGTATGAAAGACGTTCCAGGATAACTAAACAGATCAACTACTTTCTATGTGGCCATGAAAAGACTCGATATTACCAAAACATTTCAGCTCTTCCCACCTTGATCCAAAGAGTCAATGTAATCCCAACCAAAATCTCAGAAAGTAATTTTGTAGGTAACAAACCAATTCTGAAATTCTATGAAGAGAAAGCCTTGAAAAAGTGTAGTGAGGGCACCAGGCCCTGAGTTCAAGCCCCAAATAGACACATACACACACACACACACACACACACACACACACACACACACAATGAGAATGCAATACACAAAAAATGGTCTTTTTTTTTAAAGTTGCTTGGAAGGGTAAGAATTTCCCATGTCAAAAACAAAGAATTCACTAGTGCACTTTGAGACATAAACACACACACAGATATATCCTATCATAAACATTAACTAGAAATGGATCACAGGTCAAAAGACAGTTCAAATTTCTGAAACTTCTAGAAACAAAAAAGAAAAATAGAGATGGACTTGAGTTTGGTGATCACTTTTTCTATAAAATACCCAAACCATGAAATAAATGTGATTAAAATATTAAAAAATCTGTTCTATGAAATAGATTGTAGGTACTGCACAGAAAAACCATGGACTGAGAAAGATTGTTTGAAAAGAACTACCTGATGAAAAGATTATGATTAAAGTATGCAGGAACTTTATAGTCAACAATAAGAAAACAAATGATAAATTCACAAAAGTGGGATAATGATTTTAAATGCGGCATCTCACCAAAGATGGCATGCAGATCCCAAGTAAGTATTTAAGTAGATGTTCGAAGTCACAGAGGATCAGAGAGATGCAAAATGCAACAGCAATGAGAAAACACCACATGTTTCACATGAGCAAAATCCAGAATACTAACATGAAATACTGACACGGATGAGGGGAAATAGAAACTCTTGTTCCTTGCTGGTGGAAATGGAAAATGTATATTCATTCCTCTTTTCCTGGAAGGTCCACTTCAGCCATTTCAGTTATCTGTGTTCAAACACAGTTTAAATTATGAGTAGATCAAGAAAATGTATATGTATATATATAAGTGTGTGTAATATAAAAATTAATAAGTATGTTATATGTGTATAACATATAAATATAAAAGTAATAAAAACTATATATGTATGTATATATATGATACATATTATGAAATTTTATTCTTCCATCATGAAGAATGCTATTATGTCACTTGCAAGGAAATGGATAGACCTGGAAAAAGTATGTTAAGTGGAGTAAGTCAGGTCCAGAGACACAAATGGCGCATGTTTACTGTCATACATGGAAGTTAGAACTACATTATAAATATATAAACATATTTACAGGACCATATGGATATATACATAGAAGTGACCAAAGGTGTCACTTCTTTGACAAAGTGAATACAAGGAAGTTGGAACATACGTTGAGGTGGGGGGGGGGTCAAGGGAGGACAGGCAAAGGAATAGAGAGAGTAATGGTTAGTGCATACATAATATTCAATGTACATATATAAAAATGGAACTAGGTAACTTGAGGGGATGGGTAGAGTTGGGATAGGTGGGGAGAGGGAGAATGATAGAAGGAGTGATGTTGATCAGGATACATGGTGATCATAAATTGACATGTTGAAATGGGCTGGGCACTGGTGGCTTGTGGCTTACCTGAAATCCTAGCTACTCAGGAGGCTGGGATCTGAGCATCCCAGTGAAATGCTGGTCCCTTGCAATTTATCCTGGCCAGGATTCAAATCATCAGAGAATTTACACCTTGTGCATATACCACCTGCCACTAATCACTTGGTAGCTGTGTCCATTATCAGATCAACTTCCCCGGCATCCTAGTGCTTCTCATGCAGTGGCCAAAAGTTCTATCACTATGCCCACATCATTCACCTCACTGTCATCATACTGTAATCAAAACAAGAAGGTAAGTAGAATACAATGAAATATTCTGGGAGACAACCAGTACAGAACTTTTATTGTAATGTGTTATCCTTTATTAGTTGTGACAATTGTAATACCTTACCATGCCTAAATGATCAATTAAACTTTATAGTATATTTGGACTGGGAGTAGAGCTTAGTGGTAAAGTGTATGCCTAGCATGCATGAAGCCCTAGGTTTGAATCCTCAGTACCAAATAAACAAAAACTGCTGGAAGTGCCACTATGGCTCAAATGGTAGATTGCTAGCTTTGAGTAAAAGAAGCTCAAGGACAGTGCTCAGGCCCTGAGTTCAAGCCTCAGGACTGGTACCTGCCCCCAAAATAATAATAACATATATTTAGAGAAAAAGTCACTGTATACATAAGGTTCAATACTACCCATGATTTCAGGCATCTGCTAAATAGAGATTTTAGAATATATCCCCAGAAGATCAGGACAGACCACTAGGCAGTCAAATAATTTGGCAATTTCTTTGAAAAAAAACCCACTTATTTTGTATAATCTTCTATTTGGTCTCTACTATTTTCCCAAAAGGGTTGTCATGTCATACAAAACCTGTATGCAAATTTCTAAGATGGCTTTATTTGGCTTATATGCCAAAGTGCATGAGCAAAAAGATGTCTTTGAGTAGTTGAATGAGAATAATCCATGTTTCATTCAGACTGTAGAAAGTCACTCAAAAAGAAAGAAATCTTCCAAGATGAGTGCTGACGGCTCACATCTGTAATCCTAGCGACTCAGAAGGCTAAGATCTGACGATTGCAGTGCAAAGCCAGCCCAGGAAGGAAAGACTTTGAGAGAGATTCTTATCTCCAATTAATCACCAAAAAGCCAGAAATGGGGTTGTGGCTCAAGTGGCAAAGTATTAGCCTTCAGCAGAAAAGCTCAAGGAGAGTATCCAGGCCTTGAATTCAAGCCCCAGAACCAGCACCCCCGCTGAAAAAAAGCAAAGCACAGGGTTAACTTAAGTGCTTATTAGCAAGTGCACATTAGTAAGTACCAGATTGCTATTCAAAGACTAAATAGTATGTTCATTTAAAACTTGATTTCTCAGCAAAAATTTTAGAGATTTCCAGAGTGTGATAAGCAGAAAGGATGGCCAGGCAGGAAGAGGACAGAAGATGTCTAGAAGATGTCTATAGGATTCAATCATGGCAGACCTATGTCATTACCTATGTGTCCAAACTCATGCATTGTACAAACCAACCCTAATGAGGACTATAGATGCTAACAATTTCATTCTCAGTTCCTCAGGTTTCACAAGTTACATGGGGTTACTGCAAACCAAAGAAAACTATTATACAGTGCCCTGGTCTACCTTGGAATGTGAATAAAACCCTCCAGCAAGAAGGACTTTGCCAGATGTGGACTATGAATACTTTGATTAAAAATACTATAATTGCTGGACGCCAGTGGCTCATGCCTATAATCCTAGCTACTCAGGAGGCTGAGATCTGAGGATCACGGTTCAAAGCCAGCCTGAGCAGGAAAGTCCCTGGGACTCTTTCTTTTGTATATATATTTTTTATTGTAAAAATACTGTACAGAGGGGTTACAGTTAAGTGAGTAAGGTAATGAGTATTGAGAGCTGTTACCTCCTTTGTTTTTCCCACACCATCCCTTCCCTTGCACCTCCCCAACTCCTCCCTCCCCCCACCATAAGTTGTAAAGTTGGTTTTCAACATAGTGTCTTGTACATCTCACTGTTACAATGGGTTAACCTATATTCTTATTTCAACATTTTGTTATTTTCCTTCCGCTCCTCAAATAAAAATAAATGTATATACAAGATTCAGGACACTGGAAGCAAATACAGTGAAAACAGGGGTTATACCGTGGGGGAAGAACATACAAAAGAAACAAAAATATCACATGGCACATTATAAGTACATTAAAAACAACAGCAAGAAAGATAAAACCACTTGTGTCTCTATCTTGCGGTTCATTCCAGTTAATCACCAGAAACCAGAAGTGGTGCTGTGGCTGAAGTGGTAGAGTGCTCCCCTTGAGCTGGAGCACTCAGGGACAGCACCCAGACCCAGAGTTCAAGCCCCATAACAGACAAAAAAAAAATACTACAATTGAAGCCAGCTACTGGTGGATCAAGCCTGTAATCCTAGTTACTTAGGAGGCTGAGATCTGAGGATCATGGTTCAAAACCAGCTAGGACAAGAAAGTCTGTGAGACTCTTTTCTCCAATTAATCATCAGAAAACAGAAGTAGGGCTATGGCTTAAAGTGGTAGAGCACTAGTCTTGAGCAAAAAAAGCTCAGGAACAGTACCCAGGCCCTGAGTTTAACCTCATGATCAAACACCCCCCCCCAAACAAAACAAAACAAACAACAAAAACACCGTTATTTTTTTAAAAAGGAAGAAAGATGCTTAAACCAAGACTGACATTGTTATTGAAAACAGTACCATTCTTGTTCATGTAATGTCCAGGCGATTAAAAATCACTGCTATGATTTGACCTGAGTCTTATGTGATGCTTGTCCTCAGGAACTCTTTGGGAAGATGGAAGCTGCTGGAAGCTGATGTGCATCCTCAAAGAAAGGCCTCTCGGTAGATATAAGGTAGAGATGATTTTATCTTAATTTCTTCCTCTTCTAAACTTTTCTTTTCCTGTGTGGCTACAAAGTGCTTTATGTACTTCAGAAGGCAATTGGACCTACAGGCTGCAATTTCCCCTGGAGCTGAGATAATTTAAGTGCTGAGAATTACTCTGGCAGATCCCTGTAGCTGACCAGCTATGGTTTAAGCCATTGTGCAGTGTGCGCGCCTCTTACCCTTCCCTTCCTCTCCAGTCAGGACTTCTTAAGTTCCTGTCCAGATGTTCCTCTTATGATCTCCAATCAGGCTAGTGCTCACTACTTTTCATTATCCACATCCAATCACATAACCTGCATATTTTAGTAACTGTCTTTTCTGGCCAATTACCTAGTTAGTATTAAGGCATGATACAAACGGGCCACATTTGCTCCCACCCGGGAGGACGCTCTCATTAGCCAGGTGCTAGAAGATAACTCTCTGAGGTAGGCAGCTGTTTCTTTGTCCACACAAGGAGAGCCTTGTTGCACCTCCCTCAGGCTAAGGAATAAAAATTACAGGATCAGAACCTTTGAGAGCAAAGGGCTCTGACTGTAAGTGCAGTCAAGTGAGAAGACACATGGAAGCCAGTTCAGGTCAGCAGGAGGCCACACACCTCTGCTGTAATTGTAGCCACTCTTCACTGGTAAATGCTAATTTGGAAGTTTCCCACAGAATCATTCCACTTAGTGTCAACAATACCGGCAATGCCATTGACAAGCTCCTTATATTACAATAGAGAAACTGGCCAGTGCCCAATCTGGAGGCTGATGGAATCTCCAGCAGGTGCATACCTGGCTTCCCCAGCCATCATGACAGGAAGGATTTAGCAACTTGTGCCCTCAGATGAACTCTGCTTTCCGCCTAGAGTGTCCTTTTTTCTCACAGGTAACCACTGGTGACCTTGGTTCAGTAATGGTTCAGGCTGCAAAGTGACCTCCAAGGCACCAGCCTCCTTTCAGCCTAGAATAGCTGTCAGGTGACCACTGTTGTCCTAAACATGAAGGACAAAGCAACAACAGGGGCATGATTGTCCCTCATACCTTAACATTACAGGACTGTCATTCGGTCTCATTTATGGATGTTATTTCTAAACTCACTGGCACAGTCATGAATAAAAGGGACAGCACTGAAAACCATAGCATTCATGTTACACAGATGAAAAAAAACTTGTAGAAATCACATTCATAGTTTGCAACAGTTCAACCTTCCTACAACACTTTCTTCTTCCACTTTCTTCTCCCTCTCTGTCTTTCTCTCTGTCTCTGTCTCTCTCTCTTTCTCTCTCTCTTTAGATGTTAAAAAAAGAGAAGAAAGGACCAGCCTCGTTAAAACTTGCTGAAAGGAATAGTGCCTGAGTATCTAAATTAACAGAGAACTATCAACTTAATAAAGCGCCTGCAGACAGAGCTCAGGGTGGCAAACCCAGAGCAGATTGTGCAATAGAAAGGGCTGAAGAAGCCATCAGGAAGAGATGGACACCTTAAAGGACCAAAAATGAGATCTTTCTTCCATCACACCCCTGCCATACAGTTCCTAATATTCATATTGGGAGGTAGAGGCAAAATCATGTGTTTAGGAGACTTGGAAGAAGAAAGCCTCAAACTCATTTGTTCTGATTCTAGACATGATATTTTAAGAGCCTGCCACATAACTTAGACCTAAGGTGTCAGAGTTTTTATATCTAATATGCTTTGCTATAATAGAGATGGCATGATTTATAATAAAAAGTAAATGTTGATAGAGATTCTACACAGGAACAAAAAAATCCTAGGAGGTGTGTGTGTGTGTGTGTGTGTGTGTGTGTGTGTAGCCAGTTGTAGTCACAAAAATCTGTTATTGAGTTCAACTCCTCCAACCCACCAGATATATAACTCTGCATAACTTAATTCCTTAACCTCAATTTCCTCACTCTAAAATTTGTGATTACTCCATCTTAGATTGCAGTGAGAACAATTATTTTTCTTTTGTTTCTAATCCTGGGGCTTGAAGTCAGGGCCTGGGCACTGTTCCTGAGCTTTTGTGCTCAAGGCTAGTGTGCTCTGTGACTTGAATCCAGTTCCACTTCTGGCTTTTTTGGTGATTTAATGAAATAATAATCTCATGGCTTTCCTGCATGGCTGGCTTTGAACCTTGATTCTTGAGTAGCTAGGATTACAGGTGTGAGTCACCAGTACCCAGCTAAAATAAAGAATCTTTAAGGGTTTACAAATGGGAACTTTTAAGTCCAATTTGCTTGTCACTAATATTTGCTTATTGCTAATATTATCCTAATATTCACTGTGCTGCCTCTAATAAGGGGCCTGGTGTAGGTTCAAGAGCCAGGTTTCCAAGCTCTCTCTGCAAAAATACAAAGAGGATCTCTGAGGGGCCTTTGAAAATTGACCTCAAGTGCATGATTCTGACTGGAGCTCCCTGTCTCTGGAGTGGTAGGATTATATTATGTCAGATCTAAGATTCCATTCAGTTTGACAATTCTATGATTCTATTTATAAATTGTTAACAATTTTGTCTCTCTATATTTTCTCTTTCTGAATCTTTTTCCAATTTTGTACTACTATTACCCTTAATAGCATCCATTGTATTACCAGACTTTAAATATGAAATGTAGCAATGCTTAAAAAAAATCACCTTGGCCACACACCAGTGTCTCATGCTGAAATCCTACTTAGAAGGCTGAGATCTGAGGATCTCAGTTCAAAGCCAGCCCAGGCAGAAAAGTCAATGAGACTCTTAATCCCAATTAATCACAAAAATCCATAAATGGATCTGTAGCTCAAGTGGTTGGCATTAGTCTTGAGTACAAAACCTCAGGGTAAAAGTCCAGGCCCAGAGTTCAAGCCCCAGGACTGGCAAAAAAAAATCACCTTGGTAAATAAATGTGTTAAGTTGTCCTAGACTATAGAACAATGATTTATAAATGGAGAGATTAAAAAATTTAAAAAAAAAACCCTGCCATACTTGTTTTTAAGGCATTGGAAACAATATAACCTGTTTAACATTCAGAATAAGTTAACTAATAACATTGTTAATTCATTTACGATTCTCTCAACACCTATCAGATACTTGATCTTATAGATTAGTAATTTGAGTCTCAGGCAGGTCAGGTTTGTTCCTCCAAATCCTGTACTTAGAAAACGGTAGCATTTGTTTGACCATAATACTCATGCTTTTATCCTAATTCATACTGTATTCAATGACTCCAATATATTAATTGACTCACACAAATATTAAGCCATGACATAGGGGATGCAAATAGCAAATCTAAATTAAATTCCTTACTGGCTTATGGAGACTTTATTTCATATTTTTCTACCACAGGTGGAAACAAGATCCCTAATTCTTTTATGAAAATAAAGGTTATGATTATAAAATCAATGGATTTATTAATTCTACAACTGCATGTTGAATACCTCCCATGTGACAATCCCGATTTGTCCTGACAGTGAAAAACACAGAAAAAATTTGTCCTTGTGAAAATGATATGTAGTTGCTCAAAACCAAACCAACAGACAGACAAATAAATAGCTTTGTAGTTTTTCTTCTAAGAGGAATGTCTTTCTTGTTTGATTTTCTTTATCTGAATTTTCTATTTGTCTTACACATATTATTTAAAAGTGAACAAACAAAAGCAAAAGAACAGTTTGTGTTCAAGACTAGTACAAGTATTATACAGGAGTCTGTACATACTAATTGCTTTCTTATTTATCAATTTATATTCACTTATATAATAAATTATTCTCAGAGTAGTTGCCTTTACATAAGGATTTTTTGTAATCTGATCTGGTTGAATTACCTATCCACCATGGAGGATTTTGTTTTGTTTTTGTTTTTGTGGATTATGGGGCTTAAACTCAGGGCCTGGGTGCTGACCCTGAGCTCTTTTGCTCAAGGCTAGAGCTCTTTTGAGCCATAGTACTACTTCTAGTTTTCTAACTTTACAGCTTCATCTCGGGTGGGGGATTGTGGGAGTGGGGAGTTGAGGAGGTTGGGAGGGAAGCATGGGGGGGATGGTAGGGAAAAAATAAAGGAGGAGGTAACAATGCTCAATAGGAAATATACTCATTACCTTACTCATGTAACCTCTCTGTACAGTATTTTAACAATAAAAACACATATATACATACAAACATATACCTACATGGAGTTTTTTGTTTCTTTTGTATTTTCTTCCCCCATCGTATAACCCATGTCTTCACTTTATTTGATTCTGGTGTCCTGATTCTTGAATATACATTTTTCTAATTTGGGGAGGGGAAGGGAAATAACAAAATGCTAAAATAAGGATATAGGTCGACTCATTGTAACAATGAGATGTACAAGACACTATGTTGAAAACCAACTTTACAACTTAGGGAGAGGGGAGGGAGGAGTTGGGGAGGTGGGGCGGGAAGGGATGGTAGGGGAAAAACAAAGGAGGACGTAACAATGTTCGATAGGAAATGTACTCATTACCTTACTCATGTAACTGTAACCCCCTCTGTACAGTATTTTTACAATAAAAATATATATAAAAAACAGTTAAAGCATATACTTACATTTAAATCCCTATTCTTTAAGAGCATCTCTTACTTTAGACTTAAATAAAGATGGAGTCATTAAAAAAAAAGTGAGACAGAATCTCCTGGACTTTCCTGTCTTTGAATTGTGCTTCTCAGATCTCAGCCTTCTGAGTAGCTAGGATTACAGGTGTGAGCCACCAGTGCCTGGCCACAATGAGGTTTTTAAATGAATAATTAAAAAAAATTAGACTTGCATCTCATACCTTCTTGCTTCACACTTTCAACAAAGAGTCTATTACAAGATATAAGATTTTCCCTTACAGTTTCTGAAGTCATTGAAATGGTCTTAAATATGTCTAATGGTCCCTGTCTTGAACTCAGAAGACTACATGCCACCAGGTACTGGTGGCTCATACCTATAATCCTAGCTACTTAGGAAGGTGAGATCTGAGGATCATGGGTTGAAGCTACCCTGAGCAGAAAAAAATCTGAGACTCCTATCTCCAATTTACCTCCAAAGAGCTAAAAATGATGTGGTCAAGTGGTAGAGTGATAACCTTGAGCAGAAAAAAGCCAAGCAAGAGTCTCAGACCCTGAGTTCAAGCTGTAGAACCTGCATAAATAAAAAAGGAAAAGAAAAGAAAAGAAAATAGAAACACAGGTTTCTAGGAAACACTGGTTTCCTTGACAGACCTTTAAAATCAGTCTACTTTGAGACATCTGCTTTGTTTTCCCCAGTTCTCTGGATATGTATCGAAAAAAAAGCTCCTTTGTCATATTTTAAAGTCAAAACTTCAATTCTCTCTAACCTACATCTTCCCGAGTTCTATCATTTTGCATCATTCACCCAGTGTTGATATCTTGGTTTGGAGTCCTTGCACCCTGTGGTGCAGGTTTCTCTTAGACAAGCTGCAAGAAACTACAAAGAAGAAGACAAATGTTTTAAAATGAAATGTGGCAGACATCCTCTTTGGGAAGAAAACATTAATTACATTTTTGAAGGAGTTATAATTGGATTTTACTTCTCCTTCTTTTGATAGTTATTCAAGCTATGGCATTAACACACTCCCAGCGACTTTTATTCAGTCACTTTGAGAAAAGGAAGAAAGATTTATTTGTAATTATCAGAAATAAACACAGTTCTCATGAAGTAAACACAAAGGAACAGAACCTGGCGTGGATCCCACCTCGTTAAAGATGCAAATTAGGAACAAGCCATCAAAATGGGCGGTTTCACTAATCCTTTCTCAACAATGTAAATCATTAAATTAGCCCCTGGTTCAACAGCATCTGCAGTGTGTAACTTCATATTTAATACAAGGGATCTCAAAGGAACAGAGACTTCCTCTGGGCCACCAAAGGAAGTCCTAGTTGGTGCATTATTTTGAGTCATGGGACACGAGGTACTTCTACCTAATGTCCATCTCTGCCTGCAGTTGTTTTACTGTCTATCTATCCTGTAGAGTGCCCAATGCTTCCCTCTTGTCCATCTGTGATCTCTCTACACCTTCTGGTCTATTTCCAGTTGATCAGCATCAGCCTGTCCTTCAGGTGCTGGCCCCAGGGTCCCTGAAGCAGATGTGTGTAGATCATCAATTCTAACTCAGACTGTGCAACTTGCCTTTAGGGGGACATGACAATTCAAAACACAACAGCATTGAAAATGAAGAACGAAACATCTAGTCTTGGTAAATGGAATTTAAACAACATTCTTCTAGCTTTTTCCCAGACAATTAGCTAGATCAATGAACTTCTGATCCGTTTTCTCTGAAAGGACTCGTGGGAGAGTTAAGAGAGGTCACTGCAGATGATACCAAGTTTTGAATGATGGACTCTGATCAATTTTGACGAATGAATGCTTTCCCATAGCCCAGACTTTTATTCTAGATAAGAGCTTGTCCAGAAACATCAAACCTCATGCATTACCAATTTATGAATTCTCTGGAACAGAAGTACATACTACCTCTTACTATTCTAATTTCTTCCCTCCTCCTCCTTCTACTCCTCCTCCTTTTGTGCTTCCTTCCTCCGCCTATTTCGATGCCAGTATTGGGCTTTGAACTTATGACCTCAAGCTCTCATTTGGCAATTTCTCCTCAAGGTTGGCCCTCTACCACTTGAATCATGCCTCTGTTTTCAGTTCCTTTGCTTCTATAAGCAGTTTTGCGAGAGCATTTTCCATCTTTATTCCCTTGTTTTCTGAGGTGTGTTATCCCTCCCTTTCCTGGTCTATGAGGTGCATTGGTTTGGTTCAGTCTGTGTTCTAGTCTACTGTTTTGATGCTTAGTATACTCTCGTCCATACACATCACCACAGGTCTACAGGCAATGTTTTTCTTCCTTCCAAACTCTATTTGCAGAGGGAAATTCTCTTCATTAAAGGATATCAGAATCAAAGACAGTAGCACAGAAAATTAAAAATTTGCCGGATATTGAGCCCCCAAATAAGCAACCATTCCGGACATCAAAGGTATATTTTTTATGCTACTCAGCTGGCCTCCCGCAATATATTTCTAGCTAGTTGAAGCCTTGATTTTATTACAGGGTCATTCTGAATAGGAACCACTTTAAAAGTTATAGATAATAAGCACTGAATTATAATTTTACAAAAACTCATCTCCTTTAGGAAATCATTTTGTTGGCATATGTTATCAATGTTAGGGATTTTTACCTTAGTTGCGAGACCAAAACCTTGCTCAATTTAGTTTTATCCTCCTAAGGATAGTTTCTATACAAAACATTGTCCTGATTTGAACTGTCTGCTACAGGTATGCATGTCTATTGCATTAACCATATGGTTCTCTAAAGTGCTCTGACTTAAGCTACATATGTAGCAAGAAGAACCATCACATTGATTTTTGATTTGAGATTCCTGACACAAATCCTATGTTGTTCTCCAAAACTTAGTATACAATCCTTCCTCAGAAATAAAAACTTATTTTTTTTATTTCTCTACTAGTCTTTTCTCTTTAATCCTTCAAATACTCAGGGAATTAAAATCAGAACCCATTTAAATCTGCTTCTTCTCTTTTAATCTCATCATTTTATGACACATGATAGTGTTTTCCATCTGAATGTACCTTCCTATTTGTCACAAAAATCTGCTTCAAAATAGAAATACCAAGTATCAAGTATTCAGAAAGTGATTTGGTCTTGGTAATATCTCTAGTTTAATTTACATCCGTTAACTTATTACTCTCTTCTGTATGCAACCAAAAAGCAGAGGGCTAGATGTTTTATTTTTCCAGTTAAATGTTTGAAATAAAAACAGATATTCTGCTAATTTGCGCTGCAAATTGAGTTCTTTGTGTTTTACTATTATAATGTACTCCACCAGACTTTAAAGAGCTAAGGATAATATTCTGTGCCAATAACACTAAGTCACTCACCCATTCTAGTTTCCGTCTTTGTAGGGGGGGAAGAGGCTACGGCACTCTCTTTAGCAGAAGGCATGTTCATGGAGTTTCCACAAAAATGTTTGCAAATACATCCTGTGTAGATATATAATGCCTACACTTATTCTTGCTTTTGTGTTTAGAAATTATATGATTGTTTAATGATTTTTGACAAAAGTTAATAAATACTCTGTTGAGTAGTCTAGACACAGGGAATACTTTTCTTCTCATCTTGATTTTTCAAAAAGTAAACCTAGCCCAAACTGGATAAACTCATACTCTGGATTGGGAAATAAAAAGAAAGGAAAGCACTGAATTGACTTCCATAACCGCATCCTCACAAAACCAACTTGAGAGCTTGGATCTAACCAAAAAGCTCCTCGGGGCTTAGCTGTCCAATCTTAAATACAAAGAACTGAATGACACCTGTCCAATTAGAGGTTATAATTTAGAATTCATCATGTCTAACTTCTTTCAGAGAGTGGTGCTATAGTCCATGCAACTTGAAAAAAGAATGGCAAAATTGTGTTTTGAAGGGTGTGTGTGTGTGTGTGTGTGTGTGTGTGTGTGTGTGTGTGTGTTGGGGTTTGTACTCTGGGTCTGGATACTATCTCTCAGTTGGCACTCTACCCTGAGTCACATCTCTGCTTCTAGCTTTTGGGTAGTTCATTAGAAGAGTCTCATGGACTTTTCTGCCCTGGCTGGTTTCAAACCATAATCTTCAGATATCAGCCTTCTGAGTCATTAGTGTCTGTGTTTTTGATGGAACTGGCGATGGATAACCTTAGGAATACCACCACATTGTCAGCAAAAATATAATATTGTCTAATACATTCCAACTATTCAATAAGAAATCAGTGCCATTTTGTGTATTTGAGAGACAAATGAGTATTCTTTGAGCTCCTGAGCTATCTCTGGATTATGTACAACTTGTAACAAATCCTGAGACTGTTCCTTTTTTAGTCAATAAGACAAGACCCACAATAATTTTGTGTATGTATGTGTGTAGGCATGAGGGCATGAATTTAGGGACTTATGCTCTTACTTGGGATTTTGATCATAGCTCTCACCCTACCACTTGGGCCACACCTCCACTTTGTGCAGGCTAATTGGAGATAAGAGTCTCCCAGATTTGTTTGCCTAGGCTGACATCTCTGATTCTCAGATCCTATCCTACTGAGTAACTACGATTATGTACAAAATTGTATGTCAGGCCCACAATAATCTGTAATACAGTTCTAGGCTTATGTTTATTCCAACTTACAAAGAAAATACTGAATAATGTCATTTAATTTGAGAAAGCCAGTTTGATTGCCTGTCAGACTTGCCCTGGATTATAGGGTAAAGTTTATTTCCTTGGAAAAAGCCCCCACTTTGTTTTCTTGTTGACTTGCAATGACAAGTTTATGGAGAGTAAAGAGCTTTTGGATGACTGGCAGTGCAAATTTTGCACTTAACGAACAATGAGTTTGTACTGGGGACAAGGCTGCTAAGACTGTGTATTGGTAAAATTGTGAGTCTAGAATTCCAGCCAGTCCTACTTCTAGCAAGGGCTATTGGAAGAGAAAAGTGCCTGCAACCTCATCGGTGAGGTAAAATTAGACTCTGTGTCTGAGGTAGCTCAGAAGAAAAATTGCTTATCTTTATTTTTGATGGGAAATGGTTCAATTTCATAAACTGGGATTTAACATCTCTAGGGGGACAGACAGCAGGTATCATGAGATGTGATGAGCAGGATGCAGAATGCAAGCACACAGTGAGCACACCTGCCCCCCAGCTCTGCCAGCTATTTCCCCACCTTTGAGCTCTTGTATGAAAAGCTGAATTTTCAGAAAAGCTTTAGCTCCTGAGATAAAGCTCTGGAAAATGTACCAACCTGGGCACATTCATTTTGTGACACTATGTATATTTTATAACTTCTTTATAATGAAGCTAACAGAAGATTAAAATTTGCCTAATATCTTAAGTAAACATTTAGTGGAAGATAATTATGGAAGTGCTCATATCTAATGTTGAGAGAAAATGACTTCTCTTGCTACAGAAGCAGCCTTTAAAACCAGTTTTTCCTGTCTACGCTGTGGAAATTCATTGCACCGTACTGACTCAATATTCAGAATATTGACCAAAAGGTAAGTTCAGATTTCACTTAGGAGAGGTTCTTATACTTCATTGTGAATCAGTATCATCTGTATACCACTACAAGATTGGTCCAACTCATTTCTATAGATTTTGGATCTGTAAAATTAGAGAGGAGCAGAGGACTTATGTCTCTAACAGGCTTTTGGAGAGTGCTGATAAACTGGTACACTGACAACATGTTGAAAATCACACGTGTAGGTGACGCATTGAAATCTCCCAGTGACTATCAGTATAATAAATTACTACTGCACTGGCTTAAAAGAAAGCTCAGTGACAGCTCACTGCATGAAGTGTATGACCTATTCATTCCTCTCTGAGAACCTGAGACACAGAAAGAGAAATTTACCACGCCATTCTTTTTTGAACCTTCCCTGGTTTCTACATCCATCCAGTCAACCATCCACTCAAATATTGTATGTGTACGACATGGTTAATTGTGTGCAGAATTTACATGCGTGTGCATGTTTGTGTACCAGACACAGTGCTCTATTCTCAGTCAGAACCCAAGAAAAGATAGTTTAAGCCATGACACGGGTTGAGTGTATCCTGGCCTCTACTTTACCACCTAAGAGAGAGAACACTGGAATATACTCCAAGCCTTAGCTAGAAAGTAACTATTCATTTAAAAAGAATCATCTTAAGAAACAATGAGAGCTCAGTTTTAAAAAGTGCATTAATATAAAGATAGCATGCTTCACATTCATGCATAGAAGCCATCAGGCTGATTAATTCTTTTATTGGTGTTTTAAAGAGATCAAGCTTTGATATAAGGCTCACTAGGTAGAAGATGATATTGCACACATAGAAACTTAACACCATATACATTCTAAGAGTTAAGTGCTCTCCTGAGCCCCATTGAGCTATGAGAAACCTAAGGTGCAACTGTGTTTTCTTTACTGTTAAAAATCATTTTAGACATTTTGCAATAAAGGCTTGAGCAAAAAATCATTTGCATGTGTGAATTATGAACAAATGAATGAATGGGCATGCAGTCAGTGGTGGAAAGATGTCATGCAACACACATACCCCTTGCTCTACCTTCTGGCTGTTCCAAGGCACAATTGCTAGTGAGATATTTTGAGATCTCTGGACCAATGTGAGAATCTGTGAGATTCCTTGTGGAAAAGAAATGATCTACTGGAAGTCACTGGATTATACAAGTCCTGTCACATTTCTCTTAGCAACTGACTCCATTTCCTTCCCAGTAGGACAACCTCTAATGTGTGGCAGAGCTCATTTTGAAGAATGCAGGATAATAGTTATTGAGTGGTAGCTACATGGTCAATACTGGACCAAGCCATCCAGTCATGGCAACTGTGTGTGTACTCCTACAGGGAGATTCAAGCATTCTGTGTCAACAACCCCATTTCTCTTTTCATCCTGTAGAAAATTGCATGTAGAATGCAAACTTCATGCCCATCCAGTGCCATTACCAAGGCTGATGAATATATGTTTATTTTCATAACTTAAATGTTCATCTATTCAGTACAAGAAGATATCCTTTGGAACTGAGGCCCTTCTTTTTCCCTAAATCTATATTTTTCACTCATGACCAGCTGAGGGTATAATTTTCCAGAATGGCCTGAAGAACCCAGGTTCCAGGCTGATAGCAATGACAGATTTGGCAGAGTTGATTAAGGTACACGATATGCCAAAATACCTCCCTGGTTGCAATTCAGTGTTTGCAGAATCATAAACTTGCAGAACACGTGCGTCAATCAGCTGGCTGTGTAAGAATTCAATCAGCATTAATCTAACACAATGCAGCACCTGCTCCCCAACTGATTTCTAGTGTTCTTCAATCAAAAGCAGCAGAAGAAAAGCATCATTTATTGAAAGCAATGTTAGCAGACCTGAAAATTCAAGAACCTATAGTTCAATAAGAAGATCACATTGGCCTTTTGCTCTTCTTCCTTTCCTTAGGGATGCTCCAGACAGAAATGAGATTTCCTTCACAAAGAAAGTGGGAGAAGGTTGGATATGGCCTTCACTAAGTTTACTCCACATAAAATGAGCTCTGTAATTAGACACTAGTTATTAATACTCACTAGCATGCAACTCATGCATCTATAGAACCAGGCCTCTCTGGGGGCACGGCAGCTTCTCTCTAAGTTATCATATGGAGCAGATAACACTACTAGGAAACATTAAAGGAAACCTGAGCATGTTGTTTCCTTTTTAGTCTTACACTCAGACCCAGTTGGAAAATTTGGTGGAGAATTAATGAATCAATCATTTGGAAGCAAATTAATAAATCACCCAAGGGAGGTATTTGCACTGCTTTAAAATAAAACTACAGAAATAGAATATTTTCTCAGCCAGGCTTGGTGACTCATTCTTGTAATTCTAGGTGTTGAAGAAGTGAGATCAACAAGGTTATTCTTTGAAACTGGCCTGGACAAAAAGTTCACTAGACCCCCCCCCCATCTCAAGTAATAAAAAGCTATAAATAGTAGCATATAGCTGTCCTCTAAGCTATGAAGAAAACATATACAGAAGGATCTTGGTTCAGGTTGACATGGGCAAAAAGTGTCTCGACACTATTTGGAAAATAAGTACAGCAAAAAAGATTTGAGTTTGACTCAAGTGGTAAAATGAGTGCCTAGCACGTGTGAGGTCCTGAGTTCAAAACCTCAGAATTCATTACCATTAAAAAAGAAGTAGCCTTCTTCCTCCATGTTGCTCACTTCTCTTCTAGAAGCAGGAAATACTAAGGTGTTTTTTTCCCCTCACAATTTTGTTCCACATGCTTAGTAAGGTGTGTGACTCAAAATAGATGAATATTTTCTGAATGAATAATTAAGCCTAGTACCCACTATCAAAATAGATGTGCAAAATGTTTCATGACACTCAAATACACATTCAATGAAACAGATACATGAAATACCCACTGACCACTTTTTCCCATTGACTATTTACCATTGACATTTTTTTATTTCCTAAATGGAAATAATATAATTTTCCTCAAGCGGAAATGTGTTAAGTATGCAAATCGTGCCATGTAATTCTAACTCTTAACTTGATTGTAGAATGCACAGTATTTGACTTGAGATAGAAAATCTGTGACTTACAAGTAATGGAGAACTTAGTATCATTGGAGAATATGTCCTCAGTTTTGGCTTTCTGCCCAGAAGGATTATTTTATAGCAGGTTGAATTCTTTACTAATTATCTTCAAAACAGCTGGACTACTGGATAAACTCTATCTTAATGCACAGTACAAGAGCAAATAGGGATAATTAAACTTTGATTTCAGACTAGACTGACAAGTGAAGTAAGTAGAAAGACTGTGTGAATAGATAGAAGTTAGAGGGAGACAGTAAGGAGTTGTCTCATAAAATCCTTCATTAAGAGAGAAAAGTAAAACTTATTAGCCAGGCAATACTGGCCCATATCTGTGACCCTAGATACTCAGGAGGCTGAAATCTAAGGATCAAGGTTCAAAGCCAGCACAGGTGGTAAACTTTGAAACACTTATATCCAATCATCCAGCAAAAAGACAGACGTGGAGGTATGGCTCAAGTGATAGAGCAGCAGCTGTGAATGAAAAACTAAGAGAGAATTCCCAGGCCCTGAGTTCAAGATAAATACTGGTACTGCCACATTTTTTAAAGTGTAATTTGTTGTTACTACAGTAAGTTTGCTAAGTTTCTCCCTTAGCCTGATTATTTAGTTTGCTTTGGGGAACACCTAATCAATTCCACTGGGATTGCTAAATGATCTTAAACAAATTATATAAAAAAATAACTACTTGATTTCATCAGAAATATGCAACTACCAGAAATAGCATTTAAACATCCTGTGGGCAAAATGTAATAACACCCTCCAAATGCAAATGCAAAATATGTGCAAAGAGGAAAATTCGGCTGAAGGATGTGAAATCTTATTCCATGGAAGTGTTAGGAAGCATTCTTGCCAAATGAGAAATCTGTAAATTACCTGGGTATGCAATCAGCTCCAGATTATAATTGCCAATTTGAGAAAATTTTACCAACAATTAAGCAAAATCAAATAACCCATTTGAGGAAGTGGAGTGGTGACAGGCCATCACCTTCCTCTCCTTGTTAAGGTTTACTATAATTTGTTTTTATTTTCCCTTAGAAATTGAAATTCCATTCTGTTTTATTGGGCTACAAATAATCAAGAGCTACCATGGAGAGAGCCAGACACATCTGAACAGTCATCTCTGAGTGATTTAGTTTCAGATTGAAAGAAGGGTTATATAAGCCTGGCTAGAAATTGTTATGAGCCAGTAATAAGAATCTTAAACTCAAACTACAAAGGCGCACACATTTCATTATTCCAGCTTATCATATCAGATTAGTTCCAGAAATTAGAATACAAACTAACCTCCTTGCAGGATGGTGGATGGAGACTCAGATTTGATTTTCCTTTTAGGATTTCCCACAGTTTTGTTCTATTTGCTATGAACCTTGTTGATCTCATTTAAGTATTTCGAGCCAAACTTTATTCTCCTAAAGAAGGAAGCTTTTTTTTCCCCCTATGTCTGGAACCAATGTCCGCCTCTACAAATAGTTAGTGCGTGTTTATTAAATGCCGAACTTGTGTTTTATAAAGAAAAGACTGCTGCAATTGCTAACATTTTCCTGATATCACCCCTTCTCTCCTTACTGACAGGAATCTAGTACTATTCAAGTGGTGATTTGCTCAGTAAAAGAATATGTGTTCTGGCTGGATGCAGGTGGCTCACACCTGTTATCCTAGCTCATGAGACTGAGATCTGAAGATCACAGTTCAAAGCTAGCCTGGCCAGAAAGTCTATGAGATTATCTCTTATTAACTTTCAGAGAACAGGAAGTGGCATTGTGGTTCAAGTTGTAGAGTGCTGGCTTTGAGCAAAAGCTCAAGGACAGCTTCCAGGCCCTTAGTTCAAGCCCCATGACTGGTAGTAGTAGTAGTAGTAGTAATCAAAGAACCTGTGTTTTAAGACAGTGTTGTAGCTGGAAGTGTCACGTGACTTGTGTCTGTCCAATGAGAGCTAGATAAGAGGAATTCTGATAGTTTTACTTTCCAAAAAGTGATGTTATCACTCCCTTCCTTTCTTGGTTTCGTTCTGGTCTAGAGTAAAGAAGTAAGGCTGTAATTGTAGCAAAGGAATAACAAGTGTTAGATTAAAAGATTTTAGGTGGTGCACAGAAAGGAAGGACAATGTTTATAATATTCATGGTATGAATAGGTCTGTGCTCAACTCAACAGTGTCAATCTTCAGATATCTTTTCTTTAGAAACATGAACTCTGATTTGGTTCTGGTACAGCATTTGAGTTTTTGTCACTCATAGTCAAATACAACCTTAAGTGATACCATGTTTTTGTGGGACACTTTAGGGATCATAGGTGCATACACACACCAATTATAATAAAATGCAGTTCAAGTTATCAAAGATACAGAAGGAGGGGGAAGGAGAAAAGGGAGAGGTCAACCATTAGAAAAGTATTTTATGCTTAGGGACCTCTGCTTGTTCTCTTTTGGGTAGAGTAGTCAAGAAGCTCTCTCAAGTGGGTTTGTTGACTTTTCTTCAGTTTGGCTATGGAATGATAAGTATTCCCTTAAACAACTGTAGCTAATGTGACCAAAATAAATGTCTTTCAAGTTTTTTTTTTTAATTGTAAGGGTTATGTACAGAGGGATTACAGTTACCTAAGTCAGGTAATGAGTACATTTCCTTTTGAATAGTGCCACCCCCTCCCTTATTCTTTACCAGTTTTTGCTCTGGCAACTCCACTCTCACCCAAGTTGTATAGTTCATTTAATAAATAGTGTCTAGTAGGTTTCATGCTGACTCGGTTCACCCTTGATTACGTTTAATCCTTATACAAATGAATACTGCTGGGTGAACCAATGAAACAGTAGTACTGACTTGACACTATGTTGAATATAAACTGTACAACTTGTAGGTGAGTGAGGACAGAAGGGAAAAAAGAGGGCGAGAATATGGGAAGGGGTGACATTGTCCAAAAAGCAGTGTACTCTTTACCTGTAACCTTTCAAACTTTAACATTTATATTAACAATATTTTTGCATTTGTCATTGTTTTTATTTTTTATTTTTGTTATTATTATTTTTAAATTTTATTTTATTGTAAAGATTCTGTACAGAGGGGTTACATTTACATGAGTAAGGTAATGAGTACATTTCTTGTCGAGTATTGTTACCTGTTCCTTTGTTTTGCAATTGGTCTGGAGAAGAAGTAAGGATGTTCATTCTTTTCCTATTGCTAAAACAGAACACAAAAGGACTTGATAATTTATAAAGAAACGAGGCTTCTTTTGGGTCATAGTGAGAGAAATTCAAGAGCATGATAGCAGCATCTGTGTGGCTCGTGATAAGGGACCTGAGGGTGGTAAACAGAAGTGTAGACAAGAAATCACATAGTGAAGTAAAGGACAAGTTCCAGAGTAATATAACAACTAGCCATCCCAGTAACTGGTCAACTCTTACAGGAACAACATTAATCTATTCTTGAGTATGAAGTCCATGTGAAGAAAGGGTTCATCTCCTGTTAAAATCGTTACACTGGCAATTAGTGCAGTGTGAATAGGAAATAAGTTTGAATTGGACAGTGGACTGGGGAGTGAGGGGCACTGACACAGTGTACACTGACAAATAGTTAGCCAGGCATGGGTGGCGTTTGCCTATAATCCTAGTTACTCAGGACGCTGACACCTGAAACTCACAACTGGAAGCCAGCCTAGGCAGACAAATCCAAGAGACTCCTGTCTCCAATATCCAGAAGAAAAGCTAGAAGTAAAGATGTGGCTCAGGTGATAGAGCCCTAGCAAAAGAATTGGAGGTCCTGAGTTCAAGCTGTGGTGCATGCAAAAACAAAAACAAACCCAAAAAATTGTATCTGTATTTTAAAAGGGATATCAGTGTGAGCTAGGCCTAGCTGCCACATAGAAAAGGCCTATTTCTCAGACAAGCCCAGGGAAGCTAAAATAAGACAGCTCACAAAGCATATATATTAGCATTCTTTCTTCCATATACCTATGAAAACCATAGTAAAGATGGGAGAGACATAATGCTGAGGAGCATTACAAAGATCATCTGCAGACCAGGACTTTCAATATAATATGAAAGTACAGACAAAGACAGGTGGAAGCAGCCTTGCCTCTGGAGAATGCTCGAACAGAAATGTGATCTTGCCAAAGAGAATTTTAGAGCTGTCTGAAATGGAAGGCAGAGATATTGAGGGAAAGGGGTGGGAAATTGAGCTAAAAACAGAGGAAGTAACAAGCCAATTATTTCCCAAGCCTTTTCTTTACTTCATTTGTAGGGAGCCCAGTATTAACCCATAGATAGGACAATTTTTCCTTCTTTTTCTTCCTTCCTTTCTTTCTTTTTTCTTACCTTCCTTCCTTCCTTCCTTCTTTCCTCCCTTCTTCCCTCCCTCCCTTCCTCCTTTCCTCCTTTCTTTCCATCCTTCATAATCTCATTTGGCTTTTTCACTGAAGACTGGCATTCTCCTATCTGAGCCACACCTCCAGTTCAGCTTTTTGCTGATTAATTGGTGATAAGAATCTCTTGTATTTGTCAGTTCTTATGGGCTTCAAAACTTGACCTTCAAATCTAAGCCTCTTGAGTATCTAGGATTACAGGTGTAAACCTGGCAAATGATTTCTGTTAAAATATAAAATAAAATTAGAGAAGCTGCAGGGATTCACCCTGTTGTTCCATTTGAGAATATGAAACTCTAAAATTGAGTTCTATATATGTAGTAATCAATGTGCAATCTGCCAGTAAGTGAGTTTCATCACGTACAGTGCCTGCATGCAATGCTTTTCCAGGGAGACACACATTAGAAAAAGAGATCTACATTTACAGTAGCAGAGAAAACTCATATTAGCTACAGCAAAATTTCAGTGCAGTTCCTTAATACCTATCTATGACATTTCAGAAAAAAAAACACAGTAATTACATTTTAAAAGCCAAGATAAACAAAGAGATTTGGTCTCAGGAGAAATAAGATAAGAGAATGCATTTCCTTTTAAGTATCTAATCTGCATTCTCAGGGATTCTAGACGATATAGTACCAATAAAAATTAAAATAAGATACTATGAAAAATGATAATCAGTAAAGAAGAATAATACGGTAGTAGAATTAAAAATACTATGATTGTGTTAAAGTTAACAAGTCACAAGAGAAAACAGTAGAAATCCCCCAGAATCACAGTACAGGAAGCAAAGATATACAGAGCATATGGGACATAGCTCATTGTTGCAACCAAATTAACTCTGCTAGATTATTGGCCATCACTTCCTAGCTTACTTTTTATTTTATGTGTCTTAATTTTCTTACCTTTGAAATTATGCTAAACCATCTCATAGGATTGCTATAAAGATAAATGAATCAATGTAAGTGGTGGAATTGAAGCAGTTCCTCATTGTATTAGAAGTCACACCTCAGATACACTCATCCCATTAATTCCAACCTTGACTCATCAATGTCACAGTCAGAATGGAATCAGTAAAGAAAGATATTGAAGAAGTGATATAAGAAAATATTCCAAAACAAGCTTATCAGCTGAGTGCCAACCAGGATGAAAGGAAAAGGATTCATATATTGATATATTATTATGAAAATTCCAAACAAAAAGTAGAAAGCAATATCCTAAAACTTTTCTAAGAGAATAAGCATTTTATTCATGCTCACATGTATACATCCTCAAAACCCAAAAAATTATAAGGGCTGAAAGCAGGGAAGTTTTAAGATGATTATTATTACTGCTACTACTACTACTATTTGGATTCAGGATGAAGGAATATAAATATATTACATTCAATGACTGTTTTCCTACCCCAGCTTTATCACAATATAATTAACAAATAAAATTGTATACATTTAAAATGTACAACATTCCAAAAGCTGGTGACTCATGCCTTTTATCCTAGCTACTCAGGAGGCTGAGATCTTAGTATCACAGTTCAAAGTCAGACTAGGCAGGAAAGTCTGTGAGACTTTTATCTCCAATTAACCACCAGAAAACCATAAGTGGTGCTGTAGCTCAAAGTGGTAGAGCACTAGCCTTAAGCAAAGAGCTCAGGGGCAGCACCCATGCCCCACAACTGCCAAAAATAAAGTACATGATATATACCTATTATATGTATGCATAGACATGACTACCACCATCAAGCTAATTAACATATTCATGCATTCACACAATTACCTTTCAGTATGATTGGAATGCTTAAGAGCTACTCTTCTAGAAAATTCCAATTGGGTGGTCTATGTCCATAGTTTTGAAATTGTTTTTTGTCCATCATGGGCCTTGAACTCTGGGCCTGGATGCTGTCCCTGAGCTCATCAGTTTAAGGCTAGCGCTCTGCCACTATAGGCACAATACCACTTCCTTAAGTCCATTTTGAGTAGATTTGTGTATATAGTTGAAGTTAGTGCTCAAGTTCATTCTTCTGTATGTGGATATTTAATTTTCTCAATACCATTCATTGAAGTAATTATCCTTTTCCTGAAGTTCAGTTGGTCATATTAGTGATGGGTTACTTCTAGGATTTCTATTTTTTTAATACTGGTCTCTGTGCCTCTTTTTATGACAATAGTATAATTTTTATTGGTATAGCTTTGTTAATACTTTGAGATCCAGTACTCTGGAATTATTCAGTTTTGTTCTAGTTCAACATTGCTTTGGATATTAAAGATCATACATGGTTCCACACGAGTCCTACAATTGTTTTATGTATTTGTTTATTTCTTTCATGAGTGTTGCCATTGGAATTTTGATTGATTGCATTTACTTTCTAGAACACTTTGAGGATAGTGTCCTTTAGGAAATATTAACTCTTCATTCCCAAGAGTGTACCTTCATTTATTTGTGCCTTGTTTTCTCATTGTACATATCTTTCCCTCTCTAGGTTATAGTGATTTCTCCAAATTTAATGTTATTTCAAATGATATCGTTTCCTCAATTTTGTTTTAGAATCTTAGCTATTAACACAGACTTGCCTTTAATTTTTTATCCTGTACTCTTGCCTTATAAGACACGATAAATTAGACTCCTCTTCCAGTGTTTATAAACTATTGTTAATTAGCAGAAGCTGTTCATCAGCCTTCCTGAAGGGAGATTCTGGTAGTCTGGCTATAACCTCTTCAGATCGGTACACTGCTGGAGTTTTCAGCTGGCATGGTATGGTTTCTTTGCCTGTAAGTAAGTGGGGCTACCATTTGGCTCTATAGAGACCAATCTGAAACTCAGAGCATCTGATGCAATCCAAGAGAATGTGTTCACTGAGATGAACCTGGGGACCACTCACAGGGACAAGCCTTGTACTAAGTTTAGCCTACCCAGAGTCCATGAGTCCAGCCTAAAGATGAGGATGACTCGGCACCCAGATCCACAGAAATGAGCCTGGTTCCAAGTCTGTGGGATACAGCCAAGGACTGATGTTCGTGGAAGTGGATGCAGTGTCAGGGACTAAGAGGCAGGTGTGAGTCTCCAGGTATGAGTCTGTGTCCTGGGTCCCTGAAAGCTGTACTAGGGCCTGGGTCTTCAGGAGCTTAGTATAGGAATTGTGCTAAGACAGAATTGGGTCTACTGGTGCCATCGTGGGTTGCAACTGAACTAAAAATAAATCCCATATTAACAAAATGGCCACAATGAAAATACAAACACTAAATATATATTAAAAGGCTCAGAAATGAGAGCTACCTCATATTATTCAAGGCAAGTTAATTGAGGATGCACTAAATCCAAATTAGGGTTAAAAGAAAGAAAGTCTGCCTAAGATTAAATAAGAGAGAAAAACAAAAAAGAGAAGATAATTTTGGATGAAAGAAAGGAAGTTAAAACAGAAATAATAGAAATAAACCTAAACAAAGGGAAGCACAGAGAGACTAGAAAGCAAGTAGTTCAGAGCAGAACCAGAAGCCATATCATTCCCCAAATAAATTCCATTAATAATTTAATGCCAACATTGACATAGAAGATATAAGTAGAAGACACAGGTGCATTGAAGATGTATATCTTTAATTGCATAGCAAAAATGAAGGTTGTTTAGAAATGGTAAGCAAGCAAAATGAAAAAAGCTAAGGTCAGAGTGATGACATAAACTGAAATATGGATTAAATTTCAACAATTAATAGAAGAGGGGAAAATCCACTGAATTATGTTGGTAATACATTTCAATTCAAATAGATGAAGGACAGTTGCAGTAGAGTTACTGAGATGTAAAGTCATTCTACAGAGACCATCGTTTATAAAATTCTAATATAAATGTTCTTTATTAACTTCAAACCTTTAGAACTGATGGAGAGGTGAAGCAGTAATGTGAAATATGGTTACAGACAAAAGGTTAACTCAATGGAAGCTCATGGTCAGCCAGCAGAGAAGGGAAATGGAGAGAGTGAGTATAAAGGAGCTGGTCTTGTGCTCAACGCTCCATTATAGAAGTGATAATAAAAAAAAAAGATCTGGCTAAAAGTTAACTTTACAGGTTGTCTCTTTGTTTTACCCTATTGCACATGTTGCTTGGATAAAAAGTAAAAACAAAATATTGAATGCATTGTACACAGCCTGTTAGAGCCAATCACTTCAATACCTGTCCAGATTTTACATCCATCTGCTGTCCATGGCAAAAATGGATTGAAATCTGAGAGATGAAAGTAATAACTAAGTTCTATTACATATATTCCCTTTTTCCCTAACAGGCACAACTATGCCCCCCTATGAATGTGTGTGTGTGTGTGTGTGTGTGGTGTGTATGTGTGTGTTTGTGTATGTAAACATATACATATATATATGTATACATACACATATATTCCATGTCACTTCCTTGATATTTTTCCAGATGCTAAAAAAGTTGCTGTTGGTAGAGAAGACCTATGTTGAGAGGAAGTGCTGATCAGTAGGTAAAAGATCTAAGTCTACTTGGGTATGTTTGCACAGTGTAGTAACATTGCGTTATTCAAGCCTCTTTCCTAGTCCCTATACCACACCACACCCCTGGAAGACCCCATTGCACCTCCAAATAATTTAGCAATTTTCCTCCCTCACAGAGGCCTGAGAAAGTACATAGACTTAGGGATGTCTGACCCTGATAAACTGGCCGTGTTTCTAGGTAACTGGCTGAGTTCATTTAATCAGGGGTTTATTTGTTTTGAGTTGTACATGAATACACCAAATCACGTTATCAGATCATAGTCCTGTTTCTGATTTATTCCTTCTTTGTTCTTCAAGGCTTCGTACATCTAAGCAATTAACCTCACAAAGAGCTGGAGAACACATAATTATCCTCATTTGTCTAAACGTCGCCAAGATGGCCGCCTTTCAATTAACCTTCTGGGAATGGAAGAAAGTTGGAGTGATATAGTGATCATTTTTAACCTTACTGTATGCTTTTTTTTAATGTAATTTAATTGAAATAGCCAGATGATAAAATCGTCAGATACAGTTTTCACAGGTAAAAGGATTAAGGGGGTTTCAAGAAAGAAATGACTAGAAAGTTGACAGTTCAAATGGAGTAGATGATATATTGTAGGAGAGAAAACTTTAGGCACTCAATACATGGGACTGTATCAATGAGCTTCACAGCCAAGGCCCAATGGAATGCCAGAACCAAATAGCAGTAACACATATACCATAGCCTTTCATTATCTCCACAAGACTGTGAAAGATCAAGGAATAAATAATATTATTATTCTAAGCAGAAACATGAAGGAGAAACAAATTGTTAATGTCTGCTTCATACCTGCCAGCATTCTGCGGGGCACTTCGGTCGAGGGTATCATGTCACATACTTTAACTATATATAAACATGGAAATGCCAAATAGAATCTCCCAGTGTCTCCAAATTGACAAGGAGAACAAAAATATAACACACAGATGAAGATTTCTTGTGTAGCCACAATAGTATATAACCCAGGTCTCTAGCTGAGAGATGGTTAAAAAGGTATTGTGTTGTTTTGACCAATAGGCACAAAAAAAGATTTCACACAAAAAAGACCAGTGACTGTAATATCGTCACCAAATATAACTCAAATATAGACATAAAGCATGTCATTAAGGGCTTTTCTCTATATGTGCTTCCTGTGTATGTCAAGCTTTTATACAAACCTGTTGCATACTGACTGATGAAGATGCAAACTATTTTCAGTTCTGGGAAGCTTCCTTTAAGACGTAATAAATGGGTATATTTTTTCTAGTAACCATGTAGTGAACCAATACATTGAAGAACTCTATAGTGCCTGAGGCACGTGACTTCAGACAGATGCAATCATTATCTTCTAGCAGATAAAGGACTGTCCTATAGAAGAAAGAGATGTATTCAAAGAAAAGTAAATTCACTAGGTAGACGTTGCAAATTTGCATTTCACCAGAAATCAACCACTGAGATGTGTCTGGAAGGAATAAACCTCATATTTGAAGGCATTATTAGTATGTAGTTGCTGCTCTGGTGAATATTTCAATGGTTTAAGTGGGCATTTGGGCAAGAAATATTGAGAAATAATTCTTATGTGCCTAGTTACAGTAAAAAAAAAGTCTAGCTCTTTCTGACATTTAAGTTCTAAGTCTATAGTCTTCACAATCACAGAACAACTTATTTTAACTAAGGAAATTAGCATGTCCTCCCCCCAACCCCCACACTCAATGCTTTTTCTTATTACCCTCTCTAATTCCTGAAATGTAAAGGAGTACCCTTTCTGCATACTAGTATCACATATAATAAAAAAGAACACTCAAATGTCCATTCTGCTTCCTTATGTGCAGATTCTCCCAGGATGTAATTTGTGGTGAGGAAACTCTTTGCTCAGCTCAGATCAAATGGCTTATAAATTCACTGAAAAACTAGAAATCAGCCAGAGTTGGTATAGAGGTAAAACTCAACTAGATCCTCCTTATTCTGCTAGTGTTACTGGAGAATTAGGGATTTACGGAGACTCCGGCCACGGAAGAAGTCAGAGAAAATGAATATGTATTTTTGCTTCCCTAGAAGCATTGAACATCCATTAATTGGAGAAACCAGGGTAGGAAATTTCTCAGTGAATCAGAACAAGGCAGTTGCAAGCAATTCCAAGCATTAGATAAAAACAGTAATACTTTTTCTTTCCACCTGCCTATAGTCGCCAGCATCACCGGACATAAAAAGGGACTGGAAAAAGCTTTAACAAAATAATTTACTTTTAAAGAAGCTTCATTTCTTTTTCCACATTTAAATAGCATGAGCCATTGGTTGGCAACTCAAGTTGCTTATTTTTAGATGTATGGGTCATGTTGGTGGACTATTGTTTTTTTTTCATAAAAGACAGATATTTAAGAAACTTGTAAAGACTCTCGCCAGTTGTCTCTTCTCTCTCTGGAGTTCTCTAAGCTCCTGCAGTGATATTCATCAATAATGCACAGCAGATGATCCAGTGTCTCTACCTACATGTGTGCACCTTTACTTGCCAACTGAAGGGAGGTCAGCATACAACACAGATTGTGATAAAAGGCAAAGGCCTGTCAAGCAGGCTAGGTCATGTTCTTTTTTTAACAGCTTATTATTTTGAAGAAGTATTTTTAGATTCATAGAAGGATTGCAAAGATAACATAGAGCAGTCATTTATATTCTTTGTATAATGTCATAGTGCTTGTGTGTGTGTGTGTGTGTGTGTGTGTGTGTGTGTAGGCCAGTCCTAGGACTTGAACTCAGGGCCTGGGGCACTGCCCTAAGCTTTTTTTGCTCATGGCTAGTGCTCTATCTCTTGAGCCACAGCTCTACTTGGGGCTTTTGTTGTTGTTGCTGGTGGTGGTGGTGGTGGTGAATTGGAGTTAAGAGTGTCATGGGCTTTCCTGCCCTGGTTGTCTTTGAACTGTGATCCTCAGCTCTCACCCTCCTGATTAGTTAGGATTACAGTTATGAGCCACTGGTACCTGTTACATCTGCTACACAGCCTAACCTTACATCTTTTTAAACTCTGGCATAATAATAAAAGAGATATGTTAATGAAACTATTCCCCCTACCTTCCCATTGATCTCCAGGACCCCATCCAGTCCTTCAATACACATTTGTTGAATCTGTGTGTCCCGAGTATCTTCTAATTGGTAATTGAATCTTGGCCTTTCAAAACTTTGAAGAGTAACAGGTATTCTGTAGAAATCCCCAAATGTTTGTTTGTCAGCTATTTTCTCAGGATTAGACTCAGGACACATATGGGAGAGCTTTAATCATTATAACTGTACCAGGACAGAGCATACAATTCACCTGACATCATCAATTTGATGTCAATGGTGGTCACTTGGCCAGCATGGTGTCTGCCAGGTTTCTTCATTGTAAAGTTATAAATATTTCTCTTTCCATGCTCCATTCAATTGGAGACAGTCACTCAATCCAGTCTATAATCTAAAGGAGAGGGATTAAGCTCTGAGATACACAAGGTTTTATGATTTATTCAGATCAACACAATGGGCTGAAGTTACATGACAGAAAATGTGCTTAGTATGCACAAACTCTGAGTTCAATCCATAGAACTCAAAAGAAGAAAATGATTAACAGACATTCAATAAACATACTAAGTCTGCTTCGCTTAAAGTTCCACTCACCAATCTGAGCATTCATCAGATGGATCTTTCCTAGAGCTGCAGTATTCTTTATGCATGTTTACTTTAAAAATATATGTGGATACATTTAAATAAATTACTATATTATATTAACTAAGAAACAAATGCTCAGTGTTTACTGAATACCTGTAATATATCCAGTAACCTCATATACATGCCTCATTGATAATGTAAAGGCACAACTGCTGCTGGTGGGTCTCAGCTTTGAAGTATACTATAGACTATGTATAGCTTCCTGTCACAGAATAGACCTGACCACAAGCATGTGTTAAAACTGAAGTATGTCTTGACTCAGACATATACTAGTTATTGCAAGTAAGAGAAACCATAGGACCTATGTTTCTTTGGGCCTGGCTTACTTCACTTAATATAATTTTTTCCAAGCCTTTCCATTTCCTAACAAATGGGGCAATGTCATTTTTTCTGATG
>NW_012267226.1:5197522-5215022 GCF_000151885.1 Dipodomys ordii
AGATAGATAGATAGATAGATAGATAGATAGATAGATAGATAGATAGATAGATAGATAGAATAGTAGTATATACTAGGAGTATCTTAGGGAGCAAACATTCATCCAAACACCAACAATCCTCTATAGAGGATTATCCTGGTTCTCAATATTGACAGGGTTTATTGAAAAGAATTTGGAAGTGTTACATTGTTTCAATGGTTTCTACTCTTCATGTTCCCTCATTCTCTAAAATCTTTGTTTCATGGTGTGTGTGTGTGTGTGTGTGTGTGTGTGTGTGTGTGTGTGTGTGTGTGTGTGTGTGTGTGTGTGGTATGGTATGGCAGGAAGCCATTCCTGGAGAGGAGGAAAGGTTGGGTGTATAGCTATATCTTGCAGAAATCACTGAAGAAAATGAGATTGGTTGTTGTTTGCAATTGATTTTGTAGAGGCGAATGAGAGGAGGAATATAATTAGCAGAGCTGCAGGATACTCAGATCTACAGACTAGTTTCCTCAAAAGCCATAAAATGCTCCACAGGTAACCCCCCTCCCCAACCACCCTCAACAAGTGGTCAGCTGGAATGTACCCCCATCTCCAAGGAGAGAAGGAAGGTCACTACTTAATTCAACTTCCCCTCCAAGGAAGAGCTGTCACAGTGAAATGGTCTGTATTTATTTTTAATAAAAGAAAGGTTTGGTTGTGATGGTGTCCAACACTGGGCACATTCTCCTTTCTCTCTCTCTCTCTCTCTCTTTCAAGCTGTATGGTCTAATAAATATGTATCATTTCTAGCAAAAAGTACCGGGTCAAACTCCCACCCCAAGAACATGGGATTAAGAAGACGCTGTGCCAGCTGCTATTGCCAGCTTCGCCACTGCATGTCAATAAAACTCGGAGGTTCATCACATTTCATTCGCTGACAAGCGTGGCCTTCCAATTCATCTCCGCGCTGCCGCTTCCTGCTCAGCATGAAATCGGACCCACCAAAAAGCAATTTCAGCTCCCGCTTCTCACAGGGCTTCCAGTTTTTTGCTCTGGCCCTGGACAGCCTGGCGGTCAGGGAAAGAGAGGAGAAATGACAAATTCCCTTCTCCCCTCCTCCAACCCCCAGAAAAGTTCTAAAATGAATTTTAAAATCCTGCTAGCCCAAATCAGCTTAACGCAGATTTTTTCCCCCTCTTTTTTCTGTCAATGAAAAAGATACCATCACTTTGTGAAACAAAGTTTATTCTCACCCCTAGGGGCAGCATCTAGGGGTGCTAGCCACATTTTCAATATGTCCTCATTTTTAAGAAATGAGTTAAAAGTATGTATTTCCCCTTTCTCCCACCCTCCTTCTTTCTACCCTTTGTCTTCTGTCTTCTACCTGAAAGACCATGGAAGTTTGTCTAAGGTTTTGAGGGGAACTCGTTACTGTCTCTCGCTGAAGATGTAATGTCATCCAGGGAAAGATGCTTTATCATAAAATTATAATGATATGGTGCTTCATAATTCATCATGGGCTTTATTTGCCGACTCATTAATTAATCCATCCAAGATTCCGGGATAATGGCCTTTAATTCTACAGGTACAATAGTTTGCCGTAATTACTCTACATTGCAATTTCCCTTTCGCAGTTTCCAGGAAGGATTTGGTGAGAAATCATTCCATTTATCAACAAGGTGAATATCTTTATCAATATGAAGTAGGAATAAAGAACTTTACAGGATAAAGATTCTTTGTCATTATAAATAGAAATTACTTTTCTCTGACTGGAAGTGTGACATTTTTTTTTCCCAATAATTTAAGATGGTAAGGAGGATTTTTTTTTTTTTTTTTGTCAGTCGTGGGGCCTGAACTCTGGGCTTGGGCGCTATCCCTGCACTCTTCAGCTCAAGGCATGTGCTCTACCGCTTGAGCCACAGCGCCACTGGTAAAGATGATCTTATAGAATATTCAAAACCAACTCATGACCTTGAATGTCTTTGGTTTTCCATCCTTACATCTAAGATGGGCTCAGCCAGAACCTTGGAACTGACCAGAGAGCCAGTATTTGATTCCATTTCTTATTGCCCTCAGGTTTAACTTCAGGTAAGTCCATTTCTTACAAACATAGATATTAGAGAAAGAAAGTTATCCAAGCCCTCTCCCCCTTCTCTCTGTACTCTCTGTATGTGTGTGTGTGTGTGTGTGTGTGTGTGCATTCTTCCCATAGAAAGCTATCTACAGAAGCTATCAAGATTCTAAACTATTCACAGCTATTTTTCCACATTAGGGAAATTTTCCTATGACAATAATCTATTTTCTCATTTGGATTGAAAATGTGTTAAAGAAAAAGCTATCATTAGCCAGGTATGGTGGTTCTAGCTTATAATACTAGCCTCTGTGGTGGCATAGATACAGGGATCTCAGTTCAAGGCCAACCCGGGCAAAAAGAAGTTTGTGAGACTTCATCTAAATCTATGGTTGGGTATAGTTGTATGTACCTGACTTTCCATCTAAAGAGAACAACATGATGGCTGGGCTAGGTGCTGTGTCATACACACCTGTCATTCCAAGCAACACAAGGAAACACAGATAGGAGAAGGATTACAGCCCAAAAGCCCAGGCCTAACACAAGAATCTAATTCAATAATAGCCATTGCCCAAAGGAGCTGAAGATGTAGTTCAAGTATAAGGTCCCAAGTATAAGGTCTTGAGTTCAAACCTCAATACCACCCTGCCAAAAAAAAAGTCATCACTAAACTATTCATTGCAATGGAAACAGCCTAAGCAAACAGTGATAGAAAACAAATGAAATGACTTACATTATATTCCAGGGCATGACCGTTTTATAGACATATAGCACAATGTTTTATAGAAAGGTTCACGAAATTAGGATTTTTACCCAAATATTTAAACTGTAGCACAAAAGAATAAATGTGGTATAATTTAGTCCTCATAAAAATACAATAACACGAGCCTGAAAGAATGTCTAGTAATAGGTTATTTGCCTCTCTAGCTATGGGGCTGCTGAGAAGGTCTCTTTTTATATGCTTACTCATGTACTTCTCTTAAGACATGTGACATTTTTGTTTCCCCCCCCAACCCCGAGACTAGGTCTTGCTACATAGTCTAGTGTGGCCCCTTCTTTCACTTATCTAAAACACATCTTCTTCAGCCTCCAGAGTGCTGGAATTATAGGCATCAACCAGGATACCCAGCTAAAGAGGACAGCATTATGGCCAGGGTGGGCGCAGTGGACAGTCCTGATTTTAAGAAATCTGAATAATATGAAGCATCACAGGCTATCCATCATGTTGGATAAGCCATGACTGTGCCATCTGCCTGGAAAGGTTACCTCCCTGTAGGCAAAATCAATCTCAGAGTTGGTCCAAGTGGACTGTCCCACTGAACACTGGGTGGGTGCTTACTCCACATCCTCCTCTACATTCCCTTCAAGTTCAGTAATGAAAAACCTACGTGAAGCTAAAAAAGAAAGAAAGAAAAAAGCTGTGGCCACGCTCACAGCGTGGTAACGTAATGCAAGTATAGACGTTAAAGTCAAAATACCAATTGATAAATCTTGACTTAGGCCTCTGAAGCTTGACAGGAAACCTATAGTCGGTGCTGTTGGTGCTGGAGTGGAAACAGGCTGAGAGCACCAGCTTCCCTAAGACTCTTTTTAATGTTTTATTTGAGTAATGGGCCTTGCAAATTAGCACCCCTGCGGCCTGAAATACATATCTTTTCAAGGACACACCGGTTTTCAATTCGACAGGTGATACGGGAGAAAAACTCCCCAAGGGGAGCTTTGATTTCTGTACTTTTCAGACACAGTTATATTTTATTCCAGCTAGGATGATGTGCAAGATAACAGAGAGCTCTGAGGGTGATCTGAGGGCTTGGAGAGTAAATGGAGCAGAAAACAGCTCATGGTGCAAAGGAGGGAAGACTCAGGGGAGGGAAGGAGCAAGGCAGAGGCTTCCGTCCTGGCTGGTTAGAGTCTTTGTAACACCTAATGGGGATCCTGGCATTGTCCCTACTCCTGGGAGAGGAAGGTGGAAAGCAAAACCAAGCAGGGCCTCATCCCCACTAGAAATGGCCTCTCCTTCCATTTCCTGCACTGACTGGGCCTTCTCCTGTCCCTCTGCCCATTACTGTTTATCAAAAAGAAAGCAGAGACCAGTTCGGTTCTGGCTTTTCAGAACAGGTATTTGATTTCCCCTCCTTCTTCACTAATCTATTGAGTATCCACTACTTGGTGTTGGTCATCTCCATAAATGCTTCAAAGCTGCATGCTGGTGGTTTACCTTTAATTTTAGCTACTCAGGAGGCTGAGCCCTGAGGATAGAGGTTCTAGTTCATCCCAGGCAGGTTGAAAAGGTTATCCACCCACGTCCCGGAGACTCTTATCTTCAATTAATCAGCAAAAGGCCTGAAAAAAGGGGTGTGCCTAAGTGTTTTCCTTGAGTGAAAAATCTAAACAAGGGCAAAAGGCCTTGAGTTCAAGGCTGGATGTTACTGCACACATACAAAAACTAAGTAGTAAATCAGGTAGGTGATGACTAATACTTCATTTCTGACTAGCACTGCTAATACAATGTCAATGTACCATGGGGTAAAATTTGAAAAAGAATTTACAAGGGGGTAGATTTGAGATTTTTATTACTAGCTTTCCTACTTGGTGACTTTGAATAACATTGGTTAAGCTTCTGTAAGGGAGAGGACATCTATGCCCTTCTGAAATGAATGGTCTGAAATGCTACCCACCCCATGGAGGTGATGTCAGAAGGTGAATTTGGGGAGGTGATTAGGTCACAAGAGTGATGCCCTCATGGGGGATGTGAGCTTTTAGTGAACAGACAAGAGGGCTTGTTTTTCATTCTGCTTTCTACCAGGTGAGGATCCAAAGAGAAGTGGGTCATTTGGAAACTAGAAGAGGATTTCCACTGGAACTCAACTATGCTGAATCCTTGACCTTGCATGTCCAGCCCCGACAACTGTGAACAATCAACTTGGATGGTCCCCCAGCCAGCTGTCCACAGCAGTTTGTTCCAGCTGTCAGAACTGCTAGAGACACATCCATCCCCTCATCCATTAGACTGAGATAACAAAGCCTACCGAACAATTAGAGGGAGAAGTAGAAGAATATATACACATGTAAAGTGGACAATTTATGTTAGCTACTGGATGGAAGGGAATTTTTAAGTGACAGACCTATTGACTTCCCAAAGGAATTGATGTTTCTTAGAAGGAAAACCACTGTCAATTATTTTTCAGATAGCTATTGGCTAGCTGATTGATTTAGCAATAGAAAAAACTTAGCATTGTGTGATTTAGTTCCATGAGTTTAATATTTTTTTCAAATAGTTCTAAAATGGGCTGGTAAATTATTAAGTACCAGGTATACACTAAGCCTTGGGAATATATCCATTATATAAACAGCATGTAAAATTCTCCTAAGAGAACAATGAAAGTGGTGGAATTAAGATGCATTTTACTGAGCAGGGCTCTGGTGCCTCACATCTGTGATCCTAGCTTGTCAGGAGGCTGAGATCTGAGGATCAGCATTCAAAGCCAGCCTGGGCATGAAAGTCTGTGAGAACCATATACAATTAACCTCCAGAAAACCAGAAGTGGATCTGTGGCTCAAAGTAGCAGAGTGCTATCCTTGAGCAAAAAAGCTGAGGGACAGCACCTTGCTCCCATGACCAAAAATAATAATAAAAAATTAAAAATGCATTGTACTCACAAACTGATATGTAGAATTTGAATCTCTTTATGCAACTAACAAAATAATAAAAATGACATAATAATATTTTAAAATGACAAAAACAAGAAAAAAGTAGGTAAAATATCCCCAAGGAATAAGGTAAGAAGTTCTATTTTATAAATAATTTGTATGTATGTGCCCATCCTGGGGCTTGAACTCAGGGCCTGGGCACTGTCATTGGGGTCTTTGGTTCTGTGTTCTATGAGCCACAGCTCTACTTCCAGCTTTTTGCTGCTTAATTGGAGATAAGATTCACACGGACTTTCCTGCCTCAGTTGGTTTCAAGGCACCGTGTTCATATCTCAGCTTCCTGAGTAACCAGGCTAGGATTATAGGCATGAGGAACTGGCACCCAGCATAAATAATTTGTTTAATTTAAAGGACACAGGGCATGATGAAAATGTCACAGAATTTAGTTAGTAAGCATCTGACATAATGTCAACCTTCTTTATTCATGAGGTAAAAATGGAAATATTTTACACCACGTTAACATGGAGATGTTTAGAATACACATTGCAATTGTAAGTAGTGATGAATAGGTAATGAACATTAAAAAAAGAATACTAATACAGTACATAGTCAGAAGGGGTTGTAGAATTGACACCAGTAATCTTGGACACTTGGCTAATGAGTATATGTTAAACCTAACTAGATTCTTTTTACCCAATGTTTATTTTTAGAATTTGTCAAAACTCAATAATTAGAAGGGAAATATAGGCTAATGAGCAAAGATGGTATGAGAATATAGTTTTACTAGTAAAAACAAAAGCATTCCAATCTTCACTAGTACACATGACCTGGAGGATTATATTACTGTTTTGAGATGCTAGGCAGCCATTTCAATTATTGTTAAGTGATATTTGATAACTTGAGGATTGTCCATAGAATTGAGTAAAATAAGATACAAAATAGAATGAGAATAACAATGGATTTATGCAAAAGAAATCAACATGTATAAAGCAAGAGTGACAGGAAGCCCATCAAAATTTGAGTTGTTGTTCTTTGAGTGGCAGATTATTAGAAATACTGGCTTCTTCTCCCCGATTTTATATATTCTCAAATTTTCTAAAAGTGGCATGTATTTTACTATAATAAAAAGATCAATTTATTGAAATCCTTTCTTATCCAAGAATTTGGAAATTTAAAAAAATGAAAATAATTAAAAAGACCCCTTAGCTATTGTAACAACTGTATTTGAAAGACAAAAAAAACCGTTTCATCAAGTAAGTTCTTACCTAAAAATATTTTGCTTTTGTGTATGAGGAAAACATAGCTTTGATTTTGGAGCTTAAGGGTTTTTTGGTTTGTTTCATTTTATTGTGGCAGTACCAGGAATCTGTGCCTCTTGCTTATCAGGCAAGCAATTTGCTGCTTGGACCATGTTCCTTGCCTATTTTTTTTATGTCGGTCGTGAAACTTGAACTCAGGGCCTGGACACTGTCCCTGAGCTCTTTTGCTCAAAGCTAGCCACTCTATCACTTTGAACCACTTTGAATGGTTGATTGGAGATAAGAGTCTCACAGGAATTTTTCTACCTAGTCTGTTTTTGAACCATGATCCTCAGATCTCAGCCTCCTGAGTAGCTAGGATTACAGGCGTGAGCCACCAGTGCCTGGCATCCATTTGTTCTGGAGCTAGGATCTCAGGCTGACCTCAAACTGTGATCTTCTGTCTCTGAATTTTCAGGAGCCATGATTAGATTCATGAGCTACCATGTCCAGAAGAAGTATGTAATTTTTTTTTTGTTGTTTGTTTCTTTAAGATAAAAACCCAAGTCTCATGAGCCATGTCATCTTAGAAGGCAAGGGCACTATGAGCTAGAAAACTCTGATGTCAAGTCGATTCTTACCCCCAAATTTTTATTTGTGTGTATGAGGCAAATATAGTTTGAATTTAGAAGTTTCAGGGTTCATTTTATTTTGTTTCATTTTATTTCGGCAGTATTAGGAATCAAACGCAGGGCCTCTTATTTGGCAGACACGCACTTTGCTGCTTGTGCCATGCTCTTTCATTTTTCCTTTTGTCTGTTGTGAGAACTTGAACTCAGGAGGCTAAGATCTGAGGATTGCAGTCTGAAACCAGCCCAGGCAGAAAAGTCCCCGCGAGACTCTTCTTTCCAACGAAAACCAGTAAGCACAAAAAGCAAGGAAGCCCTGTGACCAGCAAGGAGTAATAAGGTAATTTTCTTTGCATTCTGAAGTAGAGAAAACCTTCTCTTTTATAGTTGGCACAAGGTAGAGTGAATGCAAAACTCATCTCCCAGCCTAACGACAGAGGCAGACAAATGAGACGCAGAGAACATTTCAAATCATCAGAGGATGTGGTTTCTGAGAACTGGGTGACTCCCCCGCAATTTGCTATGCATTTTCACCTGCTTCCTTTCCAGCCTCTGGAAGTGGTTTGTTCCTTGGTGTCTCTGACATTTTGGAGGAGATTATCCTTTACCACAGGAAGTAGAACAGGCATGATTATATTTCTTATAATCTCTAGCACGGAAGGTGGACTTAGGTGTGTTATAATACCTGCAGCTTGGAAAATCGAGGGAGGGTGGTCTTTTAAGGGAAAAAAAGAACAAATTGTGGGTGCTAAATTAAGTACAAACAGTATTTAGAATAGTAAAATAAATCACAACAGCAATACTCACAAGACAATATGTTGGAAATGAACTTTACAACTGGGGGGGCATGTAGGGAAGGGAAAGTGAGGGAAAGGGTAACATTGTTCAACAAGAAATGTACTCACTTCCTTATATATGTACCTATAACCCCTCTGTATATTACCTTGATGAGAAAATTAAATCTTTTAACAAAATAGATTTTAAACATTATATGTGTGTGTGTGTCTGTCTGTGTGTGTGTCTGTGTCTGTGTGTGTTATTTTGACAAGAGAGTTTTTCTCTTTGGACTAGGTATCAGTAAGAACTGAACCTTTGAAAGTTTGCCAATCTCCTGGCAAACCATTCTCTTCTACCCTCACAACTCCCTCACAGGGCCCTGGTGATGACCAGTTTATCTGGCTATGACCCTATTCCTCTGATGCTAGATGAGCCAGCCCAGGAACTGAACCCGCTGGGCACACTGAGATCATTTCTTCCCAGGATAGCAATGACCTCATCATGCAAGGAGTGAGGGGGAGCACATAGACAAAGTTCGAGGTACCTCACTCGCTTTTCCCCTGATTTGGGTCCCACTGTTGCACCACTTGACATTGAAGGAGAGTGTGAAGAATGCAGAGCCTAAGTAGAAAGGGAGAGAATCTTTTGTTGTGAGATGTTCCCTACAGATGACCATCTGGGCACATGGCTGGACCTCCTCTCAGGGCCTTGGAAGGAAGTGAGGGATCTAACCCCTTCCTGAGACACAGAATAGTGAGTCATATAATCTTTTAGCATCTGCCTCTCAAATGTGACGCTAAAGAAAGGAAGGAAGGACTTCCAGAACAGAGCCCCAGCAAGCAGGGCCAGGGCCTCTTACTGCTGGCTTCCTGGCAAGCTGGTGTATGTATGCTGTCCCAGAGGATGGATAAGCCTAATAAGGCTGATCTTCCGTGCAGTACAAGGGAGCAGCATTTTTCTGAGTTTCTTTATGTTTTGATTTTGTATTTGTTCTTGGTAAGACACAGAATTCAGTGATGTCGACTTTGTCCAAAAAGCTCTATCTGTTGGTAGATGGTCACCTTGTATGTTTGTTTTGGTTAGTGCTGGGAATGGTGCAAGAAACATCTTCCTGCTTTGATTTCTTTAACTAACTGAGGGAATGGTAGAATGACAAGAGGTCATGTGTCAACTCTACTCTTGCAGGTCTTTTGATCATGGTTTCTCAGATGATTGAAAATAGTAATGTAGTCACCAGTCAGGCCCATGGCAGGGCAGCAAGCAGATGGTATGTCTATGTGCTCTGGTCATGCTTCCAGTGCAAGAGGCTCCAGTAAGGCTCATTTCCACACTTGTATTTGATCTTACAATTTTAGCAAATAAATGAAGAGTGCCTTCCACCCAGAGACGAAGTCAGGATGGACAGTGGGGGAAACGGAGAGGAACAGTCATGCTCAGCAATCCTCTTCCATTGAAATAAAATGCAAGGGAAATAGTGTCTTCTACCAAAGCCAGCATGAGACCATCACCAAATGTCACCAGATGAAGCAGAAGGAACTGGGCCCACATACGCCTAGCTGGTATATAAATAAATTCTCCTTTGCAGGAGCTCTTGTACAGAAGGGTCCACTCTCCTGCCTACATTTCTAAAATGCCTTGAGGCATTATAACCCTTATAACACTGGAGAACCAGATGGTTATTATCTCCTGCTATCCTTGAACTTACATGGTCCAAGCACAGCCCAAAGGGAAGGCCAGTCACAGCCAAATCCATGTCTCTGCTAGTGTGTCTGTAGAGGCCTGGCACCAGAAAGGGAAATATCCCATAATAAATCAATAAATAAGCCCATTGATTTATATGTCTGTCTCTTGTGAATTTAGCTCATATGAGAGAGAATGATTGCATCTGGATACATTCTTAAAGTCAGACTATGGCTGGGTAGGGTGGAAGATCGAACAATAAGCCACATATATTGTAAAAATAATGGCTTTTTGCAACCCCAACCAGCAACCAGCCCTGCCCTAAACACATTCTCCCCCAAAAGGAGTTGCTGACAATAGTCTCCAAATACGCATTGTCCCTTCTTCACCGTCCACTTTAAATTTCAAACTCCTCCAAATATTTGTCCAACAGTCCCTAGAAGAAGCCACCTGAAGTTAAAAACTAGATTTCCCAAAATGAGACTGTCATTTCAAATTTCTTGATGAATCTAGGCATTTAAAACTCCCCACCGGTTCACTGGTGTAGCTTTCATAACCTCACCAGCACACATGTATTTCTCTAATTGGCTGACTATTTACCCAAGAATTTATTCCAGATGGAGTTGTGGAGTGAGTTTCTACATGTCCATTTTATTGTCAACTCTTCTTCTATGCTAAAGACTGACCCAGGATCCAATTATGAGATAACTGGCAGGAACATGAGCTGAAGATCCTGCCGAGTCGATGCTGACCTATTTACAAGATTCTTTGCAAAATGTCACACAATAATGTTATTATCATAAGTACACAGTCTACTTTATCACTCAACTCAACACATGCCTGTCATTTCTCTCCTAACTGCCTCCCATACAGCTTTTTCAATTAGAACAAAAGTAAACTTTATAATTCTGGATAAATTAATTAAAATAATCTTCATAGATAATTTAGCAAAAAAGAATTTAAAATTAAATTCCAATTTTAAATCTCTCATGCCCACACTCTATTTCTTCTCATAATATTATTCCATGTGGATTAGCATTTTCAGAGCTAATATACGGTTTTAGAAGCCAATATATACTTTGATTCCTCATTCACTCATTCCCTCCAGGAAGCCACAGCTAATTGATATCTCTGGGTTTGTAGGACACACGGTGATGTAATGCACATTATAATATTCACAGTATACCTGTAATTCCTGGTATGTGTGGAAATGCAAACTATAGATGGACTGGCTGATGCCTCAGATGAATTCTAAAGTTAGCCAAGACTCAACTCAGAGGACAAGGAGATCAGTAGCCAGAGCAATGCCTGACAGTGTGCAAAGGGACATCCTGCTAAAGGGATTACAGCTGTGAAGGGACAGAGTGGTCAGAGAGGGCATGTGCAATAGAAGGCCAGCAGGAAGGACAAAGCCCTCAGCATCATGGGCAAATATATGTCAGAGAGATGGGTACTCAGGTAGAACTTTGAGCAGAGAGGGGTTGTGGTCCTTTTAGCATTCTAGAAAGATTTCTCTGCTAGTCGGAAAAACAGATGGCTACACAGGAAAGATCGAGGGACAAAATGGGTATGTCCATGTCAGTAGTGATAACAAGTCCTTAGCAAGCCGGTGGTGTCAGTGCAGTGGTAGAACAGAAATCAGATTGCCTTCCAGGAAGACAGAGGGAGAAAAATCAAGTAGAGGCCGGAGATGTAGCCTGGGTTCTGAAGACATTTGGAGATGGGACAGGCAGAGAGAGGGAGAGACATCAGTGACTGTAAGGGAAATTGAAGCTATTTGTGTTTTTTGCTTTTTCTTTTTAAATTAGAGTTGTTTATGAGCAAAAGCAAAGAGAATGCATGTTCTCTTTCATCTTTCTTTCTAACAAGCATCGAAACTCCCATCACATCCATTTCATAAAGTTGCATTTTAGAGGGTATGCATGCTGGTAAAAAATACTCCCTGCATTTTTAGAGAAAAAATATAATCATCTAAAATGGTTCATCTTGTATTAAAAAGGAGAAAATAGAAAAGGGAAAGCTGAACAGATATAAGCAAAAGGTATTCTAGACCTCTATGTATATGAAATGTAAGGAGAGTCACAGCTTTATCCCCCTAGCTAGATAGTAGAGAAGAGTAAAATGGGTCTGTTTCAAACTCAAGAAAATCAGTTTTCTGGGAGGAGTTCTCTTGTTTAATGAAGTATCAACTAATCATCTGTAGTTGATACACTTGCCTTTTATGATATCCATCAATCCACCCATTATCTATCTGTCTGTCTTTCATCATTTATCTGTCATATCCTTTCTTATTTATCAATCAGAGAGAAATTTGCAAGTCGCCTGTCAGCTTTCCCTGGGGTTTGGAGCAAAGCAGAGATCTCGAAGGCCTCATGCTTTCAGACAAAGGTGAAGAACTGAGCGCAACCTCACTTTCTTTGCTTCTTCACTTTTCATGCATCTATACTACAATCCAAGAATATGGTTACAAGGGAACCATCAGAAGTGAAACTTGGTTGGAACCTAGGGATAGAGTTGTCGACACAAAAGTCACAGGGAATGGGCCATTCCAGACCAAAGAGAGATCCTAAACATTCACCTTGTCTCAATGAATCTGCCACAGAATGTCTAGTGAAGTCTATAAAAAGATTGGTAATTCGATAATGGTTACTCGGGTTTAAAAACCTTCACCACAATGTGCCGTTGTACGGGGAATGGCCATACTTAAGTTAAAATATGTCATTGCTTATCAAAATCATATATGAATGCTAAGCTTCTCAATAAAATCTTGAGAACATTTATCTGATTGCTTCTTGCACAAATGCACACACAGGGAGGGAGGCCTGAGAGTTGAGTGCTACTGAGTGTGGGCTTTTAGCCAAGGGTGAGGTGGGTCCAAATTCTGCCACTTACTACTGTATAATATAAGCAAGTTAATTACTCCTTCCAAACCCCTCAATAACATGCCTGCCTCTTAGGGCGATTGTGAAAAACAGAAGAGCCAATTATGAGCAAAACGCTTAGCACAGACTGTTATGTAGTAAACATTCAATCATTTTAGTGGTGTTTTTATTATGAAAGGCGTGGCAGGATAGTGTTTTTGGAGTATTTACCTCGAATTCGAATCCAGCTACTTACGTCTCCCTCTCTCCTTCCTGTTTCTCTCTCCTCACCCCTTTCCTGAGGCAGTAAAGGCATCCCAGGATTCCTGCCTTCCAGGCATGGTTGTTAACAGCAGAAATGCCAAAATAAAGCACATCCCTTGATCCATGGCCTTAGAATTTCTAAGGTAGACTTTCTGCATAAAATACTTGTAAGCCTCCTAGTAGAATTAGGACTGTTCTTTGGCCTCTTCCTCTAGTTCCAGAGGAAATAGAAATTACCTTGACTGCAAGATGTGGGTGGAAAAGCCACCCAGCACTGGAATCGTCTCTCCTCAAGTCACAGCATGCACATTAGAGATGATGACCCCAGAGCCATGGTATTATTCTAGAAAAGCATCTGAATTATTCTAGAGGAGCCTCTGTATTATTCTAGAAGATCCTCTGTATTATTCTGGCATAAAGACAGGTCCACACAATTGCCTTGGGTGTCTGCAGGATGTGATGGTTCAAAGACTCAGCATCACACTGGCACAATGACTGCTAGGTCGGTCGGAGGCTACCAAGGCACAGAACTTTCCTCCTACCTTCCCTTACTGACTTCCTTTCACAAGCAGTAATCTCTCTTAAAAAGAAACCTTAGAAGAGTTGGAGTGGGGGAGGGGGAGCTTACCTGACCTACTTTTCTATGGCTAAGAAAAAGTTCCATTCCCTCAGGGCATGAATGAAATCTTGAGACAAATGTCCAGTTTGGTTTAAAATCAATATGGCACGATTATAATTTTGCAGCCTTTGTCATGGTTGTGGCCTGTAAGATTCTACTTGTAGAAGGAATTTGGAACATATTCCTTCATTGACACTAATGAAGGGATTAGGCAGGTGTGTGTGGTCCTGGCAGGCTGGTGGCCAGGATATCTGATGGCTGCAACTGGAGGTGGGATGATGGCAGAATAAGCAGATATAATTTTTTTTCTGTGACTTCCCAAAACAACAAGAACAACAAAAGAAGTTGTCTTTGTCCTGTTTCTACTCTTTTAAATAACACCTCATTCAACAGTCTTAAAGGACATGGCTACATTTTAACAATCTAGTCTATCTCTTCCTTCCTTTTTCCCTTCTCAGAATAAAAGAATCCTATACTTAGACTCAGCTTTCACGTGCCCTATAGGCAGACCTCTGAGGGCCCTAGCAGAGGCCTCCTGGCGTTCATGCTCCTGTACTTCTGAGTCACGTGGTACCCACCCCACATTCATCATGGCACATCACCACGCTGATCACCTGAATTTACCAGGGACTTACTTTGAACCATGCACTGTCAGGATGACTGCACATGCACATCCATCAACAAATTGCCTCATCCTTTTGTGGTGCTAAGGAGAGCTCCATTTCACAAGGAAAGAAATAAGCAGAGTGGCAGGATTGCTCTGCTCAGGTCCTGAGGTTAGTTAGACCATTAGACTGCAAACTTGGGGATTGAGTGAAGAGCCCTGCTGTTCACCACCAGGAAACTACCCTTTGCGTGGGCTTGGAGCTTTATGGAAACAGAGCTTCCGAACCCTGTCTCTTCCAACAACATGAGCACCTCCATGGATCTAAACGTCCGTTCAGCAAATAGAACCTGAGGCCTCGTCTATGGAAGCCACTATTCTTCATGAGAACTCATGGCCCACGTATCCAGCCTTCATTGCCATGGGCATTCAGGCCATGGGCATTCAGTGCTGCTTCTGCAGAATGCAGCTGGGAAAAGCTCATGAAATAAAAGGTCCTGTTGCTGTGCTAGTTATTTCCTGAGGAGGATTTGTTCTTTGTCCTATAAAATCACACCCTTTATAAAGAAAAATGAGTAGAATATTAAAACTGAGGAGGGTCCAGGCAAAGGGCAGGATGAGAGTGTAAATCAGTTCTGGGTAGCAACCTAGAGCATCCACATGTGCAGGCAGCTTCCCAGACCTTCCTGACCAAATAGGACCAGAGAGGGAGAATAGTGGCTGCTGTTTGTCCTTCAGAGCTGGCCAACAAAGATGGGAAGAAGGAAGGAAACAATTCTTGGGCATGGCTCACAAATACCCTTCAAGAATAACATAGGCAATTTACAAGGGAAACGTGTAGGGCCAATGTATGAGACCCATTCAAGCAACCCAGCTTTCCTGGCAATGTATGATGACTACAGTCAATTCTGGCAGGCTGGTGCTTGTGTTCAACCTTCCCCAGACCAACTCCTTGCACCCTAGGCAGAAAGTAAGTTGTGAATTGCTTGAGAATATGCTGAACATGTCCTGCCTGGCGACAGGAGTCTCATAAATCATTCCTTCCCTGTACTTGATCTCTCTTTCAAGCAGAGTCACGTCAACTCACTGGAGACCTTGGTGCTCTGGAATCAATCAGAAGGTGTGGTTCAGGCATGACTTGCTGCAAGAAGGAGCAAAAGACTGAGCGAGGGAGAGCAGAGAAGATCAGCAGAAGACAACAGAAAGCAGCACCGATAATAATAATAAGCTGACTATGACTGATTGCTCTTCTTCCTAGCATTCTCCAACATCTGTCTGATTTGTCTGAGTTTTAACTTTTTTTCTCTCGTTGAACATGCTCACGTGGTAGTATAACTTGTGTCCACTACAGCCTAAATGTCTAGAGGCGTAACAGGCATTGAATAGGTGGCTACTAAATATTTGCTGGATTTACTAAATGAAATAAGATTCCTGTACTATACAGTCCTTAGTAACTTGAAGTAAATCTTCATGGTAACACTGATAGGCAGACCTGACGAATACCAAATTATTGTATTGCCTGATTAGGAATTCCCCATTCCATTTTTCTGCCATCAAACCTATGCTTTTTTTGCCATTCAAGTGCAGCATTCCCATAAAATACAAAAGGCTGAAAAAAGTGGAATAAGGAGGAGAAGGAGAAGAATGAGGGGAAAAAAGAAGGGGAAGGAGAGAGAGAAAGAAAAGGAAGAAAAAGGAAGATGAGCAGGAGGAGAAGAGGAGGTGAAGAGGAAGAGGAGAAGGGAAGAAGAAAAAGTAGAAGGGGAGGAGGAAGAGGAAGAAAAAGACAAGGGCAAGGGGAAGATGGACATCTTGAAATGTGAAAGGGAACAAATCAAGTAGTAAGCTACATAAGTAGTAAATGTTATAAAAATACTGCTTTATTCAAATACCTCTGGCGGAACAACTAGGAGACATGGTACACACTGATAAACTTTCTTCAAACATACTTGGAGTTTCTCTTTTCACATTGTGCTCAGTGAGTTTCCTAAAAGAGAGCTCAGATGAACATAGCCACACTTCATGCATACACAGGCACTTCTTACAAAGTCCTGCAATATGGACATCAGACAAATCTCCAAGTGGATTTCCTGTTGCATATCTCATTAGATCCTGGAGCTATAGTAAACCCACATAGCAGATTAGAAACACACATACATGCACACTCACAAAAATACACCCGAGGAGGAGCAGAGGTTAAATGACCGAAGCAAAGTCAAACAGAAATCTTGGCTAGGTCAGGACAGAGTGCCAAAGGACATTTATTGCTATTCTAGGGGCTCTGTGTTCTGCTTTCACAGGCAAATGCTCTATTTCCTTTGTTCTAAAGTTAATCAGCCTCAGTTAAATCACATTTTCCTATTTAGGGAAAAGTTTGAAGCCATTATATCCACTCAGTCAAGAGAAGTCTGTGTTAAGAGAGAGTTGAGGCTGGTGTTGTGTTTCTAGAGATAAAATTATTAGTCCAAGTGGTTTGCATCCAAATGCTTTTGGAAAGATAGCCATGATTGGTCAGAAGGCACAGAAAACTTTTGCTGGCTTATTAGGACAGCTCTCAGGTCCTGAGAACTCTCAGGCCCCAAGGTGTGATCTCTACAAAAGGAAAAAGGAAACAAATGGTTATTTGTCTATTGAAGGCAAGAAGACATTTTTGCAGGAAAGGTTGTTCTGAATTATCTGTACCAACAAAGACAAATTGTGACTTTATTGAAGAAATAGTTCATATTCTATTTGCCATTGTGTCATCAGTGTGGCTTAACTGGTCATACAGCAGATGATAATTACTGTTGACCAGTAAAATTACATGATAATAAACAATAAAAATTTACCCTTGTATGAGACATAATTTAAAATTCTGACTGAGAAACAGTGGCTCATACCTGTATTCTTAGCAACTCAACAGAGTGAGATACAAGGATCTTGGTTCAAAACCAGCCAAGGCAGACAAACCTTAGAGACCCTTATCTTTAGAAGTGGAGGTATGGCCAAGTGGTAGAGTATCAGCCTTGAGCCAAAAAGCTAAGCAAGAGTGACACCCTGAGTTGAAGCTCCAGTTCTGGCAAAGAGAAAAGGATTGTGTTATAGCATTAATTACCTCAAGTGGAATGCAAGCAAACACAAAGTAAGACTCAAATTTCTCTTAATA